>NC_059337.1:129216111-129520000 GCF_018350155.1 Leopardus geoffroyi
AATTTTAAAAGATAAGAATGACTTTTAAAAAAATGTTATTTCCCTAGGGCTTATTAAAGTAAAAAAAAAATTGAATTTATAGTTAGAAAATCTGACTTTACTTCTACTCACCATATCTGGTACCATAAGCAAATAACTTACAAAGACTGAGAATCAGCTTTATCAAATAAAATACCAGCTCTTGCCCCCTCATATGGTTGATTTAAAAATCATATGAAGTAATATATAACGTGTGCATTCATTTGCACAGAAGAAAATGCTTTTGATTGATTGGGTGTGTGTTATCGTGGCAGGCTCTGAGTTGTTCAATTTACATACATGTAACTTTGGCTTCATAATAATCCCTCCCTGAATACAAGGAAATAATAAATCTAATATATTTGGCTTTATGCTGCCTTCGATGTTTTTGTAATTTGTTCTTGCAAAGACACTTGGTATTAATATCTCCACAATAAGAATGCCATAAATTTTGCCTATCCACTCTGGGGGGAAAAATCTGTGATATCATAATGAACTATAATTGTAAGTAATCCCTTTGAATATTCTTAGAAAACTGCCTGTAATTGCACGAAAGAGCATAAAGCGTCTTGGGGCCTTTTACCATTCGTTTCTTGTCATCATGTCAGTCCACAGAATTAGAAAATTTTAGATCCAAATGGGTTTGATCAGGCAATGATATCATGAAACAAATAGAAACTTTGATAGACTTCTCTAGTGGTGACTTGATGAATTTCATTCTTGCTATAGGATCTCATCCAATTATATTTCAGACAAGCTGTGACAAGTGGATTCCACTTACTATGCTACAGACTGATGAATATTTGCAAGCATAATGTCTTTCCCAAATTTATTTTAACATAAACATAAATTAGGAAAAACTATTATTCTTCCAAAAGTAATGAAAAATATTTATGTAAGGTACACTTCCAACTTTGCAGGAGGAGACAAAATACTAATTAATAATCTCATTTCCTCCATGTTTTAATAATGATGTGAGAGGCACCTGGGTGGCTCAGTCAATTAAGCATCTGACTTCAGCTCAGGTCATGATCTGGTGGTTCATGAATTCAAGCCCCTCCTTGCACTCTGTGCTGACAACTCAGAGCCTGGAGCCTGTTTCAGATTCTGTGTCTCCCATTCTCTCTCTGCCCCTTCCCCGCTTGCACTCTGTCTCTTTCTCATTCTTTCTCTGTCTCAAAAATAAACATTAAAAAAAAATGATGTGAAAGCAGCTTGGTGAGACTGTATAAGACAAAGTATTGACCAACACATATAAGTGCAGACTTCTGATCACCACTTCCCACCAATCCCACGCATGTGAATTTACACACCTTTTCAAATGATTGAGGTTACTGAAATGAATGTGTAGATCAAGTCTCATTTCATCCCTTGAATCACCCGAGGCCAACCTTTCAACACCACTTCTTGGATGAGATTCTAAAGAGGAAACACCTAACACCATAGATGTTACTACTATATAGATGTACTACTCCGTTAAAAGTTAGATATGGGCAATTTGCAAAGCATTAGAGAGACGTGGGTTCATTTTTTTAAATTGTTTTTTAAGAATGATTCTATTTGCGGAGAACCTGGGTGGCTCAGTTGGCTAAGCGTCCGACCTTGGTTCGGGTCATGATCCCAGGGTTCGAAGTTTGAGCCCCACATTGGGGTCTGTGCTGACAGCTGGTAGCCTGGAGCCTGCTTCAGATTCTGTGTCTCCCTCTCTCTCTCTGCCCAACCCCTGCTTGCACTCTGTCTCTGTCTCTCAAAAATAAATAAACATTTTAAAAAATTTAAAAAAAAGAATGATTCTATCTTCTTGGTTTTATTTAGTTATTTCTATAACAATGTATATTCTCAATTCAACAGCAAAAGAGTCATATAAGGATTGCTGTGAAAAATAAAGAACAGAGACTGTCAGCTTAATGCACAACTTTGTATAGTGTGGAAAGACCTGTATCTCATTGTAATTATACATGTGATGATAGTCATATTCATCAATTACTAAGAAAAGTTAGAATGAACCTAGATAGGTTACATAAACTACCCTGATGTTATCATATGGTACTAAGATTTGAAAGTCAAGACAATCCATACCTATAGTTCTTCCCCATATACATAATGACAAACATAAAAATTACAGGTAGACAAATCTCTAATTCCAACACTTGGTTAAACCAAGTATCCATGTTATGTAATCTACTAACATAAAATGTGTTTGGAAAATATATATATTTTTTTGTAGGGGCCCCAGAGAAATCCACTTTGGATAGGGCTTACAGCTCTCCCAACAAATATCATGGCGACATAAAAATTTTCTTTAGTCACTAGAAATAAAGCCTAGCAGAGAAAGGCGAGTGATACTACAATTTGAATGTAAGCCCCCATGTTATGTTTGAAGTGGAAATATGTGATTGACTCACAGCAATGCATTATTTTTGCCCAGGAAGACCAGCCCTTTTCCTGTGCACAGCTCGAAGTGTGTGAGGAGACAGTCTCCAATTAAATTGAACACCCTCACAAGGAGTTCTGTGGAATAGGACCTAAAGGCCACTGCCCTGAATTTGACAGGACTCGTTTATGCCCTAATGTTGATGAGGTGAGTTACCACCCGCTTCCTTAATGAGACTGATACAGAGTCCCACAGGTTGCTGTAGACTGTCTGAAGAACACGAGTGGTTTTCTCCAATCCTGTCTTATTTTCCAATAATCGTATGCTATCCCCTGCCTGGAGTTGTGAGAAACTACGATGGTAAGCTCCCCTCAGCGGGAAAGTGAAGTCCATTTCTTCCCTGAATTAGTCTTGCCAATGCTCAAAGACAGCATTAAAGCATTTACTTCTGTTGTAAATATGCAGAAGTTTTTGCGTTATTTGATTCATGTAGAGGGAATAGAATGTGCTCTAAATCCACACTGGGGATTTGAAAGGATTTTTTTCAGAACATTTATTAGAAGTATTATATCAGATATTTAAATAAATAGGCAAAATTTTATATGCTAAATACTTGAATCGACTCTCGAAATTAAAAATTTCCTTTAGTGCCTTTTGTGGTGTTGGTAAAGTAGCTTTTGTATAGTACACAATTGCAGAAAGACAAGAGGGAAAGAATAAAAAAGAAAGAATTGAGTCAGTGAGGGAGGTCAGAGGAGAGAAGAGGCTGGTAAAGGCAGGGTTACGACAGCCATTTCTCTGCCTTTCTTCAGAGCCCTGGACGTGATGACAGCCAGAAAGAACGATAGATGCCAGGCCTTTGAAAAGAATGGCATTAAAACTGTGACCGCAGTGAGAAAAAAATTATGGAAAATACACAGAAACTGAGATAGTTTCATATCTGGAGATGGCGTCTGGTCTACCAGGCAGGGAAAATGTTACCAAAACAAAACCAAATAAAAGCAGTGTATTCTCATGATCAAGGGTTTTCAGGGCTCGGTGAAAACATACTTGAGTCACTTAAGAGCCACACAAGGCGGAATTCAACCACACAGCTGAATAGGGAGTTGCAGAATCTAAACCTGTACAAGGGCATGAAGGAGGCATGCAGCCTGTGAGGTCACACAAGGCCCCCTGCTGGGTACAGTCCTGCCTTTGGGTGAAGGCTCTGCTATCACCATCTTGGTCTTGAAGTTCTTATTTATTTATTTATTTATTTGGTTTATTTATTTATTTATTTTGAGAGGGAGACAGAGAGAGCAAGGGGGGGGGGCGGGGAGTGGCAGAGAGAGAGGGAGAGAAAAGGATCCCAAGCAGGCTCTGTACCGTCAGCATATACAGCCCCTTGTGACGCTTGAACTCATGAACCGAGAGATTATGACTTGAGCTGAAACCAGGAATCGGATGCTCAACCTACTGAGCCACCCAGGCTCACCCTTGAAAAAGGGTCCTGCACTTTGATTTCATGCTGAGCTCCACGAATTTTGTAACTCGTCCCCTTGGCGGACCACACAGCTACGTGGACAATGACATCAACACAGTGTAAGGTGGGACTGTCCACTTCATTGATTCTCATTAAGGCCAATGGATTCCATTAGTGTCGCCAGCAAGAAATCAGGTGGCATCACAGCTGGTGTCTCTGTTATCATGGAGTCTTTTTGCACAGGTATTTCTCCAAATACTTACTTCCTAATGATGTAATCATTTCCTCAGTAGTGAGTATCTGTCAAACAAGGGAAGGTTTAGAATTAAATATAGACAGTAAGATGACCAAAGAGTTTAAAGAATTTGCATATTTGATCATTTAAGTAAGTATGATGTTCAAGAGAATTTAGCCTATTGTGATTAGAATTTGATATTTTTTTAATCGAAAAATAACTTAGGCTTGGGTCATCATGTGAATTTTATTTTGAGAGGGAGACAGAGAGAGCAAGGGGGGGGGGGGGAGGAGTGGCAGAGAGAGAGGGAGAGAAAAGGATCCCAAGCAGGCTCTGTACCGTCAGCATATACAGCCCCTTGTGACGCTTGAACTCATGAACCGAGAGATTATGACTTGAGCTGAAACCAGGAATCGGATGCTCAACCTACTGAGCATCTGATTTGTTTAATACAAAACAAATATTTAAGCAGAACGTAATAATTTTCAAATAACTAAAAAAATAGCTTTACTAAATCACACATAGTAATTTGAAAGGTAAAACAAGCCTTTAGAAAATCCTTTCTAAATACAAAAATATCTTGAGACTATAGCAATAAAATCTCACATTAATTTAACACTTGACACATGGAGTAACTGTGTCTATTTATTCCCTCATTTATTTAACAAATATTCATTCATCAATGTGCTCTGTACAATGGTGAACAAATAGAATTGATCACATCCTGATGTCAGTTAGGTCTATTGGTTTGGAAAGTTGACAGTTATCATAACCATGACTTATGGGTAAAATGAACCTATGTCCCTGACTGGCAACCTGAATAACTAGAATGTCAAACATTTTTATATCATGGTGAACAGAAGGAAACCCAGGTTTTAATGTATATCTTTTGTTCTGGCATAGTTACTAATAATTCTGCTTTTACACTCAAATTTTAAATGTAAATTATGTGACTCTACCTTTCATTGATGGGTTAAGCATCTAACCTAGAAAATGCCACAATTGCACACAGATACTTTGTAATCTAGGGTAGCCCTTCCACTAGAGAGAATGTGAATGACAAATGTAATTTTAAATTTTCTAGTAGCCACATTGAAAACAGTAAAAAAAAAATTACGTAAAGTAAATCATAATAAAATGTTTTATGTAACTCATATTTCCAAAGTATTATCTTTTAAATATATGGCACTAACCACATTTCAGATACTCAATGGACACATGCGGCCAGTGGCTGCCATATTGGATAGCATAGATCTCAGTCTTTGCTTTCTCTGCCATGTCTTCGCTTTCTCTGCCATGTCTTCGACTTGTACATCAGCAGGGTCACCACACAAAAGTACCTTTGCCTATGGCTAGAAACATACATCTTCTCTTATCAGTGGCTTTCAGCAGATAGAAAGGCTGCTCCATGAAGCTTTTTGTGGCTACAAGAATTAAATGGCCTTCCATTTTGAGGTTCCCTGTAAGACTCTGATGCACAAACAATCCTAACACTGTAGGGTTCCTTGTGAAGGATCTTTGCATCCTGTTCAACTGGAGATATAAATTGCTTGGCATTCGAGTAAATGAGACTGTGAGAGTCAGTTGAGCTGATGGAGGTTCACACACTAAGAGAGAAGGTGGGTCATGGATTTTCTCACGGCATTGAACTCCTCACTGAACAAATGATTCATTCTAGGACAATGTTTCAAACTCCAGTCCACTATTGCAGTTCCAGGAACATATTGATGTAAGTTGCAGCCATTACGTACAATTTACATCAGCGGCCTTTTGTTTGTGTTCACGTGACCCATTTCTAGTCCTTGGGAATGTTGCTAACCAACATGTAGCAACAGCACCCAACATACCACCCAACATAACAGGAGAAACAGGCTCTGAAGTAGCTTCAGACGAAAGGAATCAGGATAATCTAATTTTAGTATTTCTCCATGCCCTGACTGAAAGTATGAGATCCCGGGGAGTAGGAAGCACATCCTGGCATCTCCAGCTCATCTCCTCCAAAACAAACTTTGAAGGACCATTCAGTATTTGGGGAGTGAACTGTTTGTGTATGTACGCAACACTTCAGTCCCATGTTCTAACTGTCTTTTATTTAAGCATCAGAGGATACATTTCCACTTTTTATTTTAATAAGACCATGTAGTATAGTCAATATTCCTCAAATTATTCCACAGAAGGAAACTTAATGGAAGAACTCTATGAATATAGCTTAGAGGAAGCGAACTCATGCCAAATGTATTTAAAGTCTCCTGTTATATCTTTAAAATGTTGAATCAATTTGCATCTTATTATACATGTATTGGCTTTCATATACAAACTGTGTATTTCCCCCAAAAGGTTTGAGAAACAACCATTCTAAAGCAACACGGACTGTGTCTTTCTGTTCAGACCCACTTGGGTTCATGTCCCGGTGTGTGAACTTGGGTAAGTCACTCCAACTTAATGAACTTTAGTTCCTTCATAACTAAATTTGTAATAATTCCAAAATCACAGAGTTGCTGAGGGATTAAGTTAAGTTTTATGCACAGAATTTCCTTCAGGGAAGAGAACAGGTTTTTTGTGTGTCTGCTATTCTTCCTCTCTACTCAACCTCCTTCAGACACGCATTTTGTTTGTTTGTTTAATAAATGATTATAGATCTTGTCACAGGCCAGGCTCTGTGCCACTTAGTGGGAAAACAGTATATTAGAAACATATCTGGTGTCTTTCGTTGGGGAGATTGCACACAAGTTTACCCAAAGAATTCTGGCTCAAAATTTTCTACCAAAAAGACACATTTAAAAACAGATATATTGTACTCCTAACAGTACAGAACAAACTGAGGATTGATGGAGGGGAGGTGGACAGAGTGAAGGGCTAGATGGGTGATGGCTGGTAAGGAGGACACTTTTTTTGATGAAGACTGTGTTCTACGTAGGTAATGAATCGCTCCATCCTACTCTTGAAACGAATATTACACTATATGTTAACTAATTAGAATTTAAATATTTTTTTTAAATTGAAGAAAAGATATAAATGCCTGTTGAATCAATGAGAAGGAAATCATATAAGAAAAAAAAAATCACCAGTTAACGTATAGAAGGAGTGTAAACTTCTGTCATTTTAACCACTGCATGTAATGTCTTCCTAATATTGTAATAAAGAGGAAGGCAGTAAGCTCTCCCTTTATCCTTTGAAGTGGTTACTTAATCCATGACATCAATGTTGATGCCGCGGTTCCCACAGAAATACATCCAAGGTAAATCCAGGGCCTCCCATTCAGGATGATCCAAACGTTGACCAAAAAAGGGTGAGAGGTTTTCCACACCTCAGGATTCAGGGAGTAATTCTTGCGTTTGCCATGAACATCACCATCGAACAGCAGTAGGAAGAAGGACCTTTTCACATGGCTCTTGTCAGTCCTTGGGGAGCTTGGTGGGCAAGCAGTGTAACATTAGAAGCCAGGATGAATGAAATAAAAGAAAGATTTAGGAAGGTTAGTGTGAAAAAACTCTGGGACTAGCACAAGTCTTGATGTTTGTAACTAACAATGAGAAGGCCCATGCCATGTGGATCGGTTTCACAATGGACTTCTCTGAAGTTCTGCCACTGGGGCACAGTTCTATGTCAAACATAAATATCCTTTATGTACATTGGGATTCTGAATAAAATCTCATTTGCAAGGATAAATATTTCTACAGTTTAAAAAATGTTACCTGCATCGATGATTTTTAGTTTTCATCATATGCTAAAAGTCTACATTCTGATGATGAAAATAAGCAGACTCTTTTTTTTAATGTTTGTTTATTTATTTATTTATTGAGAGAGAGAGAGAGAGAGAGAGAGAAAGCAGGGGAGCAGGGAGGAGCAGAGAGAGAGGGAGACAAAGAATCTGGAGACACAGAGGGAGAGAGAGGGAGACACACAGCCTGAAGCAGGCTCCAGGCTCCGAGCTGTCAACACACAGCCCCACGCGGGGCTCAAACCCATAAACCATGAGATCATGACCTAAGCCGCAGTCGGAAGCTCAACCGACCCAGCCACCCACGTGCCTCAAAAGCAGACCCTTTTGACCAATCTTTTGTTGAATTCATAACTATATGAAAAAATGCTTTTTTTAAAAGTTTTTAATTAGTGACAGGAAATAATAGCCACTCATTAATCTGATTTAAATCATTGGGTGAACTGTTTTATGTGAATAAAAATAGCCACTAGCACAGTCTTAAGTGTTGAAAGCAGTTAACTCTATAAAGATAGGTATTCACTAAACAAACATTTAGCCTGTCTACGCTGGAGTTCCTCCAGGATGAGGTGTGACTTTCTCCTTAAGTCAACCTTAATTATTTAATGGGGCAATTAAAAAGAGTGGATGTTTTAGATTATGATTTATGAGGCATGAAGTTACATTACGGTCCAGCTACGTATCTTGCAAGGCTTCTTTTGTCCATTAAGAGTGATGAACTTTTCTTAGAATTTCTCTACTGAAGAAAACTTACTCCTTCTTCAGAAAACAAAGTCATTTCATTTGAATTGTGTTAAATTTTCATCTCTTATTTTTTTAGGAAGCAATAATCTCTTGTTTTAAAACAATGTCTTTGTAAAGCTACGGGAAATAAATGAGCTGTCTCTTCCTGCGATGCCAAGTTGAATGACGATTTTACTTAAAGTTGAACTCCACAGAAAACACTGACACAATTCAAAACATGCTCAAAGATGCTCTTACAAAGATATACTCGAATCTTTTATACAATGTAAGACATATGAGAAAATATTGATTGACTTCTCCTTGTCAGCATGGAAACGTACTCTTTCACACAAGAGGAAAAATAAATACTATCTTAGACACAGCAGAAGAAGGAATTGACTCTTACATCCAGTATTTATGGACTATCCCTAGCTTCTATTTTGACTTCTAAGTTATGCTTCCTTAATGAATGGAGGGACCACTGTAGGACAGGAATTTAAGCCTTTTGACGCATGTGTAGTTAATATATTTCACTTCACCAGAGTGAGGAACAAGAACAAAAGAGTTGCTTCTTCTAATAATCAAATTAATAATGACTTTGAGCCCCATGTCAGTGCACCTGTCTTTTCTATAAGAAATAACTTTTAAAAATGTAGCAAATGCACTTAGGGCTTCGGCTTCCCAGTGTGCTGCGTAAATCACCTGCATAAATTAACTTAACCCTCATAAAGCTATGAGATGGATCATGATATTATACCATACGGATGGTAAAATTGAGGCCTAGAGAAATTGGCTCAGAGTCTCACAGATCGTTCGTAGGAAAGACAAAGAAGATCCAGAATTTTAGCAACTACTCATCTCTCACGGTAACTATATTCTTTCCACTATGACAAGTTGCATGCAAATAATAACCTTGAAGATAGCCATCTATGTCTTTGCCACATTACTGAGCTTATTACAAAACGAAAAGACACACAATAAATTTCCCATAATTTCCAAATGTTTTGGAGATCACTTAAAAAGACTGTGTTCAAGTGTATTTTAAGTAAAAAAAGAATCAGTTATAAAATCATTTCTAAAGTATCAAATAGTATTTTAAATATGTGCCATAAATACATCCATAAATATTTGATATATAAAGATTTGAAGATTTAATTATTCATTAATAGTTGATTACATGTTAAAATGATGGTTAAAAAGTTGTATAAGTTGTATATACATTTAAAAGATATGTTTACATACACATGTCAACACTTCAAGTGTATACACCAAATGTTAGTGATAATAATTTAACAATGGTTGGTTATACTACAGGCTATTTACGTGTTCAATTTTGAATACATTTTCTGTCTCTAATGGTGTCCTGCCTTTTTCTCTTGTCTCTGACACTGGCCAGGCGCTTATCAACTTTTATACCTTATCAACTAGAGCACGGGGTTCCATTTTCGTTCCTACACCCTCCTGGAACATCACACAGAGCCCACTCCTCAGTGTACCTCCCTACCTCCCGCTCAGGCTCCAGAGCTCCATGCCATACCTTGGTCAGCGGCACCAATGCCCCATACTCCTGACAATGACCTTAGCTCTCACTTATAGCTCCTTTCTAAAGTGCTTTGTTGTATTTCCTTCCCGCAGTTTTATCCTTCGTGATATTACAGATATTTCTGCATTCGTATTTTTTAGCTCTAAACTTGAAGATTTTTCTTGTTACCTTCTCAAAAACATTTCCCTGACCACTAAATCCAAAGTAGCACTGTCCTATGCCTTTCTGACACATCATCAGTTCCTTTTAGCTTAGAGATCACAAAACTTGTCTAATTCACGTATTTATGTATTCCCATTTATCATCTGTTTCCCTCTGCTTGGATTTAAGCTTTCGGAAAGTAGGCATCTTGTGTCTCTAACACCAATGGATCCCCAAAAACCTAAAACAGTACCTGAACATAAAGATCTTTTGAATGAATTAGTGAATGCAATTCCCAATATAAGAGGTTGTGATTGACTTAATCCAGCTCAGGACCCTTGGCCATGTGTAAATTCAATCTAATCACGCCTGGTCTTCTGAACAGTGAATTATACTCTTGGGCTTTCAAAGTTTTAGGGCCAAGTGTTATGGGAATGCAGTCGCTCTACATTGAAACATTTGCCATCCAATCCATCCACCGTCCAGTTTTTCTGTGTAATAACGAGATCGGAGAGACCGTGTGCACTCTGCAACTTTTTTGCTAGTCAGATTTTCCCGATTCGCCATATTTCTTAACTTGCACTTGTGGCTCATCGGCGGTGTCACTTTGTGTTACACTTAGCTCAGGGCATCGGGATGATACAATGAAGGTAGTATCACTCTATAAAATGTACTACAAATAATTATTATGTGATGCCAAATCTTAATGGTAAATTATACTTTATATGGTGAGAAAGGATGTTCTTTTAATCTGTGTGAATATTTTCTACTTGGAGAAACAAGGGGCAGTGTAGGGCTGTGATCAAGCCTGTGGGCTCAGCCACTATCATGTTCTGGTTCAAACTCTGTTTCTACCAGTTAGAAGCTGAGTCACCTTGAGGAAGATTTGCAACCTCTCTGAGCCTCTTTTCCTTATCAGTCAATGATAATTGTGCCTGCCTCAAATGATTGCTGTCTTAAATAGATAGCTAGAAAGCACTACGAGTGGTGTTTATATAAACACTAGTAAGTTGTCTATAAGGATTTGAGAACAATTTATTTATTCAAGAGATAATTACTAAGCACCCACCCGGTGCTAGGCAACATAAGTTCTGGAGATTTATGTGTAATAGATATAGACCCATTGTTCTAAAAACAATAAAGTTAAATACAGATTAATAGGCAGAACCCAAAGATATGAAAGGGAAGGGGAATTAAAGCTCTACTAGATTTAGTAAAGGATTGTTTTCTAGGAAATCGATGATAATACTATAGAACTATGTTTTCCTTCAGAGATTCATTCAGTTAAAACAATCACTAAAGAACATAAGATTCCTGCCCAAAGAGATGCAGTAAGGGGAAATATGAAAGTTCTACTGTACCACATTAATCATTGGATAACATTATTAAATGCCCACTGTATACCAAGCCATTGTTTAGACATTCTGCTACTTAAGGCAAATCTCTGACTCTTGATGTTAAGACTGGTAGAATACGCTGCAATTCTCTGCTCAACAATCCTTATTTCTTCGAAATAATTTACCCTATCCGTTCCATTTGCTCTGAAATGACACTCAAACTCCGATCAGGAGACAAAAACCACCACACAGTTATTTAAACAAGAAACTTTAATGATTTATACTTTATGATTTATACTTTAATGATTTATACTTTAAAGGTTAAGTAGGGGCGCCTGGGTGGCGCAGTCGGTTAAGCGCCCGACTTCAGCCAGGTCACGATCTCGCGGTCCGTGAGTTCGAGCCCCGCGTCAGGCTCTGGGACGATGGCTCAGAGCCTGGAGCCTGTTTCCGATTCTGTGTCTCCCTCTCTCTCTGCCCCTCCCCCGTTCATGCTCTGTCTCTCTCTGTCCCAAAAATAAATAATAGACGTTGAAAAAAAAATTAAAAAAAAAAAAGATTAAGTATAACAGGGTATAACCAAAGATGAGCTAATAAGAAGTAAAGAGAACCCTAGCGAACTGGGAATTTATAAGAAGCATTACCCCTAGTATACTAGGTTGAATGGTCATGTCCACCCCAAACCTCAGAATATGACCTTTTCTTTTTTCTTTTTTTCTTTTTTTGGAAATAGGGCATTTGTGGATGTGGTTAGCTACTGGAAGATGAGGCCCTGTCGATTGGAGCGGGCTCTAAATTTAATCATAGGTGTCCCTTTAAGAAGGTCTTATAAAGTCACATGCAGAAAGGGCGGCACCGTGTGAACATGGAGGCAGAGGTTAAAGTGATGTAGCCACAAGCTAAGGGATGCATAGGATTGCTGGCAACCACCAAAAGCTAGGAAAGAGATATGGAGTCTCTCCCTCTGAGTCTCCAAAAAAGACCAACCATGCCAGTATCTTGACTTTGGACTTTTGTACTCCAGAACTTGGCAAGAATACATTTTTGTTTTCGAGCACCAAGTTTGTGGTAATTTGTTAGGGGAGCACCAGAAGACGAATTTGCCCAGAACGGAGACAGAGTGACCAACAACTAGCCCTTCCCCCCAACCGCCAGGGCTGAGATCCTGACATCACTGGGGGAGTGAGAGCTGTGGAAGTCACCGTGATGCCTCGCTGGTAGAACTTGCCGCAAATCTCCCTTGCAGGATACTGGAGAAAGGGAAAGCCAGGCATAGGGGTATCTTGTCGGAGGCATTCCATTACAAAACTTTCCAGGAGGTTGACTGGGGAGAGCTGCCAGCCCCTGAGTGCAGCTGACCAGTGTGCATTGGAGGAACCCGGTGCTGGGCATTAGTGAAGCTGTACGTGCTATAAGATCTGGGTGCCGGAAAAGAGGCAACTGCAGGAGCCGGCTGAGCTAGGACAGCGCAAGAGAGGATAGCCTATTATTCCTGCCATGTTTGGTCCAGGCTCTCTACTGACAAAGCTTCGCAGTGTGCCAGCTGGCAAAGAAAACACACTTAAAGGGGCCTGACTCCACATTCAAAGAATAGGTAATGAAGCGTAATAGATTCGGATAACTTGATAAGTGGCCCAGTTGACAATCTTGTTGTTGTTGTTGCTTTGCATCTGCCTCCCTGGGCCACAGCCGTAAGCATTTGGAATTTGGAGAATCACGGACTGCACTGATGTACAGACACGAGGAGGGAGAAATGTCCTTTTCTCCTTGCAGTGCAAAAACTAAAGGATATCAGTCAAGTGCCGTTAAAAGCCTTTTCACTTGCCATAGAGAGGCTACCTGAGAAAATTACAGTACAATCACCAGCTGTAACAAAAACATGGAGGCAATGCCCTAATGATACTGTAGAAGCTCCTAGATCTAGCTTTACCGAAAGCTCATCTACTCCCGCAATTCCCACATTCTTCCATCGTGTGACTTGAATTTCAGACACTTCAGCCAAAATATTCTAACCACCAGATGGTTATCTGCAGCCAGGTATAGCTCCCTTGACCCATTCTCAGGCATGCTATATTTAAAAATTACATTCTTTGCAGACAAGTGAATTAGGCTTCAATTCTTCCACCTCTACTTATTAGCTTTTCCCTTAAGTGATTTTCAATTGTATCATCTCTACAAATGGGTTAAGCTCTCTCTTAGAATTGGAAAAAAAAATGATGTTCAAATAATGTCACTTGATTCTTTTAGTTCAATTTCTGCCTTATTGAATTGAGAAAATCAATTGATGCAGCTGCAGTATTAAACCACACTTCCCCAAGCATAGAGGTCAAACAATACATATGTAGGAGATTTACTTAACATAAAGATGGACTAAAAGAGATCCTTCTGTTCACCAGACTGGTTTTGTTGTTGTTGCTTAATGCAGTTTCTTCCGTGTAGCTAGACACACACTTCCCTATGTTGAAAGCCCTGGCAATAAATAACCCCCTCTCCTTCTCCAGGGTCTCAGAAATTTGGAGAAGACTTTGCCCATTTGATTTTCTTAATCTTCATGATAATCTTAGGAGCTATAGAATTTAGGACTTGGAAGTTCTGGTAGAAAGGTTTATATTTGCATATACCTTTTATTCTAAGGAGTTTATTGACTCTTCGAAGGTCAAACAATTCTGGAGAAGCCTTTTGACCCTTTGCTCCGTTCCTGTCCACAGCAGACTGCATGGCTTCCTCTCATGATACCGCAAATGTTTTCTTTTTCTCCCAACCTCCCAACCTCTGCCATCGCGTGCTTTAATGTTATTACCACATGGCTTTAAAAAATGGCCAAGTCTTCTCTCTGCACAATCCCAGGCAGTTCTTAGAATTCAGGCCAAGTCATTTGTTTTTTTTTTTTTTTTTTTTTTTTTCTATTTTTTTCAGTGAAGTTGGACGTTGGGGGGTGTTTAAAATCTAACCCAACCATTTCTTAAAGTATAAAAATACTCTTGCCTTTTATGTAATCAGCCAATCTAGTTATAAACTCTATAAAGTGACTTTGTTCCCCATCATTAAGAAACCCCTTAAAGGAAGGGTTTGGATTTTAAGTGTTTGAATGGCTTCCCTTTATAATTTCTTTACTGTGCTTAAGATTGAAATGCTTTGACAAGTAGCCGATAGTGTTTACATTTGCAACTATGTAGTAGTACCAACAAGTCTCTGGTTTTAAAGATAAGCAAAAATACTTGCTGGATTCTTGAGTAGTGATAAGAAAAGAAAAAGAATAAAGACTCAAACAACTGAGACATTCTTCTTGTTTAATTGCTAGGAGTATCTCAGATGGTTTACAGGAACTACACAAGGCAAGGCAAAACAGGTACAGCGTCAGAGAATTGTTAAATAATAAAACACAGAAGAAGCCTCTGAAATAACATGATGAAAATAACTACAAAATAATACAATGAAAACAACTTCAAAATAGTTACGGTCTATATAAAATGAAAATAACCCTACTAATCTTAAACCTAGATATATTACCTGATGTTGTGATCAGACGTTTGCTTACACATTTTTTCTCTAAATTCCATTTTACAGTAGTGAGGTTACAGCTAAGTCATATACGTGTGGTCTTTCTTCTTGTCCTTTTTTAAGTCTAGTCTCATGATTTTTACTGAACCAAAAAGTTTAGCTATTCTCCACCTAAGGGCTTATTTATTGCACATGGTGACATTAATAATTTCATAAAGAAGGTGGTTGGGCTGAATTTTCAGCTGTTCTTAGACACTTACCACTTGCGCTTTGGGATTTCTGATCCAATTGTAATCTCTAAGTTATGGTGACTAAGCCGTACTTACGTCGTAGACTTTCGCCTTTTAACCTAGTGATCAAATCACATTGCCTAGACATTATCCCTAATGCCAAAGCAGCAGATATCATTTTTGAGATGTCATAGAATAATGAAACTGTTAACATTACTATTTTTAAAACGTATATAAATGGTAAAACTAAGATATTAATGCTATCAAAATTCACTCATATTTAAAGAACAAAATTTCATCGGTGAGCAAAACAAAGTACACTTTGTATACAAAGTACTCCTACACAAAACGCTCAAAAGTTCCACTTTGTTCTCCACCTACGAACATTTCCCAGACCATTCTTTCTTTACAACCATTAAATTAATCCTTTGGTAAATCATTTCCTTAAGTTTTTAGTCTAATTTCAGTGTAGTTAACACATAGTGTTCTATTAATTTCAGGTGCACTATACAATAACTCAATACATCACCACAAGTGCAGTGCTTAATCCCCATCAGCTCTTTGAACAACAATACCACTACTGGAAACAGTTAATACAAATATCCATTCAACAATCTTTTTGTTTTTATTGTTTTTTGGTTCTTCTATTTGAAAAACAATATGGCAAGTGTTAAGAATATGTAAGGATCAATTAAATATACACCATGCCTTTAAGAACCTTATAGTCTAGGGGCACCTGGGTGGCTCAGTCAATTCAGCATCAAACTCTTGATTTTGGCTCAGGTCATGATCTCATGGCAGTAGGATTGAGCCCTTCATCCGGGCTCCATGGTAGGAATGGGGCCTGCTTGAGATTCTCTGTCACTCTTTCTCTCTCTCTCCCTCTCTCTCTCTCTCTGTCAAAAAATTAATAATAATAATCTTATAGTCTAGCAAGGACTAACAAATGCATATAATTAACTATAACACAAAGGATTAATTTGTAAATGCTGTACACAAAGTAAAAAATGAAGTTTACTGGCTGGGAACAATCATAGAATTCTAATTGAAATACATAATGTGGACAAGATCATAAGATTTAGTTATGAGTATATGTGAAGGTAAGGTCTTCCAGACAGAGGAAGTCACAGAATTTAAATCAGGCAGGTAGGCAATGGTCATATGCTTCTGGGGAAGATTAAATCATGCACAAGTTGAAAGTTCTAAGAAAGCAGACTCTGTGTATCAGTGCATCTTTGGTGCCGAACCATATGGTACGTTATCAATCATTACTTAATGAAAGAAGGTCTGGTAAATGAGTAATAAGATTGGAAAGCCAGATTGGACCAGATTGTAAAAAGCCCTGAACATTAACCTAGAGAACGTGTGTTTTACCTATAGGCAGTAGAGATGTCTCAGAAACTTTTACAAGCAGGAGGATGTCACAATAAGCACTTTAAATTGGGAAGATTCATCTGAAAGCAATGTGCAAGGTATAAAGATGTGAAAAGAGAAAGGTGGTAGCTACCGACGTGTCAATGGTTAAATGATGGTGCACAAAGCTACTTAAAAAGTTCTGGGAGGTTGAGATAATCAGTAGGTTGTTTTTAACTTATAAAGTGATCAGAATATGGTCAGGGCATGCATGCTTTGTTGTCTTTGGAGGTAAAGTCCAGATACCAGGTCTGAAAGTTAGATGTTGGGTAAGCTGAGGGTAAAAAACATTTATTGTGTGCTCACCATGTATTTTCCACAGTGCTTTGGTTCCATTAATTCAGGAAACCTCCACAACAATGTTATGAGTTAGATATCATTATGATCTTCACTCCTGACTCACACAGCTAGTAACTGGCGTAAGCCCTTACATAGGAACTCCTAGAGCCAACAATCACTGTATCTGTAACTGCTTACTCCTCCCCATTTCTAGTCTCTCCTCAGCTTTGGTTGATTGATCTAAACCCTTGGGTTTTAGTTTGTTCATGTGAAAATGGTAAAATTAAATTAGATCACCTAATCATCGTTTACCTCCTATTCAGCTCAAATACGCCATCATTCAGTAACTAATTCTAAGGTATACCTGGCTATTTGTGATTGTAAAAAAAAAAAAAAAAAAAAAAAAAAAGGCTATCCTGGGACTCCTCATTCCATCCCAGTTTATGCAGACTTAGGGATCCCATTGTAACAGTAATCACTCTGAAATTGCCTAGATTCCCAACTTCCTTGTATTTTTGGATTTGGACAGAGTGCGGGAAAAGTTAAAAGAATAAGCAAGCAAACCATAACGAAAACCCTAGGAACAGAAAAGGAAAGGTCCAGAGGAGGAAGGAAAAAGAAATAAAGGGGGGAGGAAGAAGGAAAGGCAAAGTGTGCCAAAGAGAAATTGATCCCCCTCAGCATCTTTGGTATATTTCTACCCCAGCAAAGGTGAAGAGTTTCAGAGGCTGGGTAAGAATTAAACGACCCATATAGTATAGTATGATTAGCTCACAGTGCCCTGCGCGTGGTAAGCAATTATCACCACCACTGCCACCGCCATTCCTACTGCCCTTAGTATTATTATTGTCATTATTATCTCTTTTGCCATTTGCGATCCAGCTGGATAAAATTCTACACTAATTTTTCCCTGTCTTCCTCTGTCATGGTGTCTTCTATTTTTCACTTTTTCCTTAAACCTAGTGTAGTTTTCCTGTATCCATGTCAATTGTATGGATGGTGATGCATTCTGGGGACAGCATGCTGATTTAAATCTGGTTCTTTTCCTTCGTTTTAGGATTCCTTATTCTATAATCTTTAGACTAAACCTTGTCTTACAAATTCTAGCTCTATCAAACAAAGATTCCTGCTTTTGCATGAAGAAAATAAGGGCATGATGAAAATAGGCACACCTGGGTGGCTCAGTCGGTTAAGTGTCCTACTTTGGCTCAGGTCATGATCTCACAGTTCATAGGTTCAAGCCCCACGTCGGGCTCTGTGCTGACAGCTCAAAGCCTGGAGCCTCCTTCAGATTCTGTGTCTCCGTCTCTCTCTCTCTCTCTCTCTCTCTCTCTCTCTCTCTCTCTCTCTGTGCCCACATCCCACCCACTCACAATCTGTCTCACTCTCTGTCTCTCAAAAATAAATAAACATTAAAAAAATAAAAAATAAAATAAAATGTGAACACACAGTTCAGTACCTCCTAAAGATTTCCCTTTTCTCTGGCTTCCCTGCACCTCAACTTCTAATGCTAGTTTTTAGTTTTTGTTTGTTTGCTTTCCTAAAACTTCAGAAAACTTCACTTTTTTTGGAAATGAGGACTGAAAAGGATGATAAGATGTGTCATTTATATCACCCTTGAGGGCTGGGTCAATTATTCCCCAAGCTGCTGTGGACACACCAGTTGAGTCTTTCTTCCTTCCCTGAGAATTGCCTCAAGGGAGCTTTTCCCTGGGGAGCCTGCATCCAATGCCTGAGGATCCTCTTTGTGGGGATATGAACACCCCGAACCCTTGCCTTAATTCAAGACAACATCAAAAGACCACCTCAGAGCTCCTTCTGTCCAATCCCACCCACCCCCCCCTTCCACAGGTCCTGTTCCTAAGGACAGTCTCCAATAAAGCTTCTGCACACAAACCTCGGCTTCCAGTCTATTTCCTGGACAACCTGACCAGCAAACTCGGAGGATTTGGAACGACCCCAAAAGTTTCTGCTTTTCATTTGGTGCTGAGAAAGAAACCACAGAGATTCAAATGCCACAAAGGGGGAGGGGGGGAAGTGGTGGTCTGGCTGAGAAGTACCACTAGCCTTTGAAAACAAATGCCTCCTGAGGTTATATGATTTTATAGAATAAGTGTGCTTACTTGTTCCAAATGAGGGCTTGAAACTTGCCAGATCATCTGAAGCAAGTTTGAAATACAAACAATTTTAATGCCTGCTCATCATTAATCCAATATTCCGCAAACCAGTATTGAACATATTCGCTATAGGAGCAGAGTTTATTTATGAGTAAGGTGGGAGCAAAAACTCCCAGACTGGACTGCTTCATCTTGTTGGCTGAATTCAAACAGCAGAGCCTCAAATTACACCCAAAGATACCCTGGACTTTGATGATTTTCACCAGGAGGTTTCAATTAATTTTGCAAAGGGGGTTGTTTCCTTGAAGGTACAAATGTAAATGCGTCCATTGCTAAGAAGTTTCCAGTCCCTGGACCACTGTGAATGACAGACACGGCCAGTCTGTTTCAAGTTGGATTTTAAAGATGACTTCAAAGTATTAATCCTTGCATTTCCCCCTGCAAATTAGACCAAGAGAAACTCGGTTCCTTTGACTTTGCTGGAATGACATAGACATATGATCTTTGTAAAAGTAAAAGACTTTTGTTTTTAAAGACAAGGAAGATAAAGTACCTATCTTTCATCACCCTTCCCTACTGCCCTACACCCTTCTCTCTTCTCCAGAGCCTTAGCCAACTATTGTTGGGCTTTCCTCAAGGTGAAGCCTCATGTGAGGAATTTTAGAACTCGCTAAGAAAAGTAATCAATTTAAAAAATTAAATTTTAAAGTTCACATAGATGTAACTGGAGTGTGTTTATTTAAAAATAAAATGCAAATCATTATCCTCACAAAATAAGAAATGCACTTAGGCGTTCTTCAAAAGGTAGGAGACTCACTTCAATTGTTTCTCTGTAACACTCAGAAATGTGGAAATATATACTCACAACTGCTCTTCCAATTCCATCACTTTAAATATCCAGATGTATATCTCAATGTGTGTGCATCCACAAAATAGCCAAAGAATTTCAAATTCCTATCTGCGTGTGTAGATAGCAGGGAGATAAGATCGGGGGCATTACGCATATTGCGCTCTTGTCTCTTAGCTCATTTTACAACGTTAAAACATGAAATATTAACATCAAGTTATTGGGGTTTATTTTACAAAGTACCTCTGACATCTGTGCCCCTCCCTTTCCCTTCATCTTAGACTAATTATTTTAAGATCTGGCCTTTGCTAAAGAAAACAAGCAAATGTGGGTGAGGCTATGTGGAAAGGGATTTTATATAAAACAGACTTCCTATTTTTAGAGAAAGGAATCACGGCCTCTTCGGAGCTGCCCTGCAGAGGTAATATTCTTTAAACAATGAAAACAAGGGAGGTTATAGAGAGAGTGAAGGGGAAAAAGAGACAGAAGTCAATTCCATTTGCCAAAGCATGATGAGTTTGAGCCAATTCCAGCAATAACGAACAGAAAGAAGCCTCCAGACTACACATGTGGGGCAGCCTCATGACCTGGGGACTGTTGAAGAGAATTCTCAGCAGCTTGGGAGTCCCTTTGCTCTGCTCCACACAGGGATTACAGCTGATAAGTTATGACAAGCACCCAGTGGAAACCCAGTCAGCCAAGAAGGGCATCACCCCTTTTGGCTTGTGCGTTCACATTACTTTGGCACTTATTATTATCATTTAAATGTAATCTCACCTTAGAAGGAAAAAAAAAATCCCCCCATTTGCTGCCGACTTAAGCCTGATGAGGTAATTGAAATAACTTATTAAGGCTTCTAAATGAAAGGCTCCAGATATAAGCTGGCAGCGTTGCAGAACGGAAACGTCACATGCCTCCCTCGGTGACATAACCTCATTAAACTGTGGACACACACACACACACACACACACACTCATGGAGGGAGAAATGAAAAAAGGACAGCAACAAATTTCAATCCAGAAAGGAAGGAGAAGCCAGTTCATATCTACATTGCTGCACATCTATAACAGATTCACAACACCACAGCTCAAACCATAGCTATTTCCTTTTCTTACCAAGAGCAATCTGACAAGTCAGGAAGAAATGGAGTGGGGAAAAATACTGATCACCGATTAAAAAAAAATGTGAAAATTGACCTCTAGCTAGAAATACAACATTCTAAGACTTACCCCTATCTCCATTAAAAACAAAAATGAAAATATCAAATAACAATGTCTTCTTTCCTTTATCTTGACAGGGTGAGGAGATAGTAGGGACCAGAGACATGTAAACATAATGCAACCATGTATTAGTCTCTCAGTCAAGGACTAGGTCATGCCAAATCTGTATGTAGTGTCTGCTGCACCCTGGGACCTTGTCCATCTAGGTTCTCCCCAACCAGGGACCTTATCACTCCGTTACAATTCTCCAGACTGACACAGGAGAAGGATGGATGGTCTTATTACATGCAGAAAAGTTATCTGAGGCCACTTGAGCAATCCTTTCTTTTATCTTGCAAGCAGAGCATGGGGGCCATTTTAACGTCCTTAAACTGCTCATCCATTGTTAGGATGACATTGCTTTATCTCTCCAGAGTTTAAAGGCTTATTAGAGAGTTGAGTGGTTTCCTAATCATAGAAATAACAGCTCTTCAAATGTGGCTTTTTGGGCAAGTTTTCCAAAGTTGGCTTTTCTGGTCTTCCCCTTCCTGTTCAAAGGCTGATGTTAGGAGTTGTACAGAAGAAGAAACGAGTGTCAAAGGATGAAATGACAACTATGTGCTGAGTACCTGCTATGCATAAAGTAGCATGTCTTTCACTGTGGGAATTCTAGTACTGAGCAGAAGAATACAAAAACTGAAGTGGGCGTGTTAGTCCGCTAGAGCTGCCATAACAAAATAGTGGAGTTTGGCCGGCTTACACAATAAAAATCTATGTCCCCATAGTTCTGGAGACTGTCGTCCAAAATTAAGGTGTCTACAGGATTTGTTTCTGGTGGGGCATGTCTTCCTGGCTTCAGATGGCCACGTTTTTCCTATGTTCTTACATGACTTTTTCTGTGTATACACTCAGAGAGACAGATGGGGGGAGAGAGAGAGAGAGAGAGAGAGCGAGCATGCTTTGGTTCTCTTCTTCTTCTTATAAGGACACTAGTTTTATAGGAATAGAATCCCATTCTTAGGATTCATCTAACATTAATTACCTCCCTAAAGGCCCTATCTCTAAATATAATTACACTGGGGATTAGGGTTTACATATAAGAATGGGGGGGATATAATGCTTCTATGATTTTAAGATAGTGTGCACTTCATTTCCCTTGATATTTAAAGGTCCTGTTATAGATTGAATTGTGCTTTCCAAAGAGGTATGTTGAAGTCCTAACAGGCAGGACCTAAGAATGTGAACCTGTTTGAAAATAGGGTCATTGTTGGGGCTCCTGGGTGGCTCAGTTGGTTAAGTGTCCAACTCTCAGTTTCGGCTCAGGTCAGGATCTCACGGTTCCTGAGTTCAAGCCCTGCATCAGACTGTATGTCATCAGCACAGAGGGATTTTCTCTCTCCCTCTCTCTCTCCCCCTCCCCGACTTGTGCTCTCTCTCTCTCTTTTTCAAAAATAAATAATTAATCTTAAAAAAAAAAGAAAATAGGGTCATTGTTGATGTTATTATTTGAGATGAGGTCATAGTGGAGTAGTGTGGGCACTTAATGGAATATGACTGGTGCCCTTTGGAGAAGAGAAGATACACAGACAAGAGGGGACAATGCCATGGGAAATCCTATAGGTGTCAGAGGAAGTATGGCCCTGCTGACACCTCGATTTTGGATTTCTAGCCTCCAGAAGTGTGAGACAATAAATTTCTAGGTTAAGCCACCTCGCGTGTGGTACTTTGTTACAGAAGTCCTAGGAAACTCACACAGGCCCCGCGGTTCCAGGTTTTCCTTCTTTTCTATCTACAAGAACTCCTAATATCATACCAACCTCATCATTTTAAATACCAGCTAGGTTTCAATGACTTTCAAACATGTATCTCCAGGGCAGAACTCTTCTGGAATCCAACCACCTACTCTGCATTTCCAGTTGCTTGTGCAACAAGCAGCTCAAACATTAGACAACCATCATTAACTCCTAGTTTTCTTCCCCAAACTTGTTCTGGCAATCCTATTCAAGTCATTGAACCTTTAAGCAAATCCTATTGGCTCCACCATCAAAATGTCATCAGCTTTGGCCCATTCCTCACCACCTTCCCAGTGAGGCACCACCATCAGCCCAAGGTACGTCTGTCCTCTGTGTGGAAACCATATCAGCATTGCTCCTGGCATGTCTGCTTCTGTGTAATATTCCTACAGTATATTCCTATCATAATATACAGACTGGCCTTCTGAAAAGTAAGTGAAATTATATAGCTTGTTTTCTTACAATTCTCTGTAGATTCACCTTATCACTGAGAGGAAGAGCAAAATGCTTTTCCTTGGCGCTCTGGGTCCACCCTCTCCCTTTATCTACCAGAACTCTTCTGCTATTTGTCCAACTGCTCACTTACTTTATCCACTTTGGCCTTCTGGCTGTTCTTCAAAAACAGAAGCACAGCCATCTTTTCCCTAGGGATTCTTGTTACATAGAACCCACTTTCTCTTCATCTCCTTAATTAAAGTCTTTGCTCAAAAATCTCTTTACAAATGATGCTTAACCTGCCTGGTCATTAAATAGCGTGTCCCTGACCCTTCCCTCTACACCTCTACACAATCCCCCTTGCCCTGCTGTAACTCTTTTATCTAGATGACTATGCTTCTTATTCTATGTGCTTATGTATGACAGTTTGTGTCTATCTCTTCCCCCTGGAATGTAAGCTCCAGGAGGGTGAAGATTGTTTGTCTCTTTTCTAATTTGATCCATCACGGGAGCTCAGAGTAGTGCCCAGCACACATTTGGTGCTCAATAAATGAACCATCATGACCACCCTTCACATTTGCTCCCTGTGTACAAACTCCTTCAGCAATATTCCCTTGCTATAATATGTGAATTTAATTTTTTAAACAAAATTTGATCTTCATACTCATATATCAAAATCATTTCTATCTTCCCTCTGCGAAATAAATAAATAAATAAATTTGCTTGGACATTTAACTTGTGGAGTGATAGAGAACTTGTTTTTCTGTTTCTTTTTGTGTTTGTGTTTGTGTTTGTGTTTTTTTTTTTTTTTTTTTTTTTTTTTTTGAGATAAAAAGCGGAGTTCCAGGGATCTAAATGTTAACTTGTTGGCACCATCAGAAGTCGTGTTTCAAATTGTGATTCGTGGTGGGGTGCTCACTCACCGAAGTTGGGTAGCTCACAAATAAGCAAACCTGTGGAATATGCTGCACACTTGTGAAAATATTTGCATCCTGTCCCTCCCTACCGGATCTATCCTTCTGGGACATTTTGTGTCCCTTCCATTTAACTGGATGCAGGTTTGGCCACACGAGTAACTCTGGCCAATGTAATGTCAATGGACGTGACTCTGGCCGCTCCCAAGCACAGGTTTTAGGGTTATGTGTGGCCCTACCCTCATATTTCTCCACCGAGCACACCAGTAGGCAAGATTAGTACTGCTTCTTTTCCCTGGATGCCAGCATGAAGAAGATATGGGGCAGAGCCCAAGTTCAGCCTGGAGCAGCGTGAAATATACCCTTAGTGTGGTCAGCAGATATTGACCAGTAGACTACATAGCATTCACTAGGACGAAGTCCTCTCCTCACTGCTTTCTATGTGCCAGGAGCTAGGCAAACATTACTTTCTTGACTTTCACAATCTCCCCCCTCTCCCCGCCCCAGGAAATTGAAGTATAAGGAAGTTTTCTAAAGCTATGCAGCCAGAAAGTGGCATAGCCAAAGTTTAGACAAACGGCTATCTGATGCTTAAACACAGGTTCTTACTCTTTGCCATTGACATTTGATGTTGATTTAAAAAATAATAATAATAAGCATCCTAAAACTAAAGCTAGCATAAGTACAGGAAGAGATTGAGCAGATAGGGGCGAAAGCCCAGATATCAACATGTGGCATCTTTGCTGTCCCCCCACTCAGATTTTCCAAAGAAACACATACAGTCCCTGCAAGAGGGTTTTGATGAATCACGTAGGCCCAGGCGGCAACTCCCGGCATGGGTGGCCAGGGACTCGGTTTTGTTTGTTTTATAATATGTTAGAACATTGCCAGCGAACATTTTTAAACTTTTTTTTTTCCCTTTTAGCCAAACCAATTCCAAATGTCTGAAATGCTAAATTGTGGGAAGAACTAAGAGTAACCAGCAGTGCAGATTTTTTTTTCTTTTATGAAAAATAAACATTTTGAAGAAAAGCAAGATTCAGCTCCTCTCTTCCGTGGGGAAGAGAGGAAGGAAAATGGTCACCCATCCCGGACATCGTGGTACAGAAATCACATCGTTTTTTTTTGTTTTGTTTTGTTATGTTTTTTTTTTCTTTTCTTTCTTTCTTTTTTTTAATTTTTCAAGATGTCTTTAGATATTATATAAATTATAACATGCTATAGACTCTGACATACTTTAAGCATACTATAAACTCTGACTGATTTATAATGGAAAGTGACCTGAGTCTATATTAATGAAGATCCCTTTTAGTTGCAATAACAGAAAGTCAGGGCGATTCTTCATCCCTCTCTATATCTATGGCCTTGGCTGTATAACACTGTAATGTCTTCTTACCGTGGATGGGGGTGTTTCCTCCAGTGGGCCATAGGACTTCCTTTAGCCAACAGGTTGAGGAAGGGCCAGTGTGCATGCACACTCAAACTCTGGGAGTTTTCTTTGTCTCGTTTGCTCTCTTGCCCTCTGCTATTTCTATGAGAAGAACGTGCCTCATCTAGCATGCTGATCCCAGGAAGAAGTCAAGAAACATGAAGGAAACACAAAATACCTCAAGCCATGCCCAGCCAAGAGTAGATTACTCCTGGCTAACTTGCATACTCCTGAGGTAAATAGATAATGCTGATTGTTGTTTGTTCCTGGGATATTATAGCTGCCTGTTATATAACAGTAACTGATTGTACACCAACACAAGATAGCTTCAGCGAAAAGGGATGCTTATTGACAGGATGCGAAGGAAGCTCTTAGAATCTGAGGCAGAATGATAAAATGGGCCTAGGGAAATATCAAGGCCACAACCTGAACTGGAGCAGTGAGGTTAGTGGACTTTGCCTATTGGGCTATGTCAGAAGTCTCAGCTTCCAACTCTATCATTTACAGATTCTCAGAACAGTTCATCTGATTGGCTTGACTTGGTTTACTTCACCTCCCCTTATCTAACAACATGGCTTATTTGCTGTTAGAGTGCCACTCTTCTGTGGCAAGCAGTTTCAAGACACTAGTGATGGGAGTGATACCTAGCCCAGAGTCCAGTTCATTGTTTTTACCTGGTGCAGTTTACAGCTTAGTGTCATCTTTTAGGGAAAGAGTTGTGAAATGCTCCTCAAGATGCATCAAGTCAAGGATGCCCATGGAGAGACTGCACTGTAGTTCCTACCCCAGATTTTACACTTCTCTTCTTTTTACTACCCACTTTTCTCCAAATTCCCAGTGCCCACAAACAGAACTTTATACTAGAACCACATTTCGTCTCCCTATCTGCCTGCAGTTCCATTCCGGCAGCTTATATCAGCTGGACATAACTTCCTTGAGCATAACACTTTGGTAAGGATGTGTCTACACCCATCGCATAGCCAATATACCAAAATTAGTTATTAGCATATTAGTTTTCTGAGGCTGCCGAAACAAATGACCATAAACTGGGTGTCTTAAAACAACAGAAATGTATCTCTCAAAAGTTCCAGAGTCTAGAAATCAAGGTGTCATGGGGCAATGCTTTCTGTGAAGACTGTAGGGGAGAAGCTGTTTTATGCTTCTCTCTTAACTTCTGGTGTTACTGGCGATCGTTGGTGTTCCTTGATGATTCACGGCCGTCTTTACCTCCTTTCCTCAAATGGTTCTTTCCTCATGTCTGTCAGTGTGCATTCTCCTTTTCTCGTAAGGATGCCAGACCCAGTGTACTCAGGTCCCATCCTACTCCAGTATGACCTCATCTAATTATATCTGCCAAAATCCTATTTCCCAAAAGGTCACATTCTGAGATTCTAGGAAAAAATGTGAATGTGGGACTGGGGTGTGATTTCCACTTAACACTTCTAGAATAATAGAATTTGGGGGTACAAACAAAATCTCAGCATTGACTAAGTCATATTGCTGCCTTACCAACGTTCCATGATTCCATCGTTCTCTCTTGAACATCTTTTATTGATGGAGTGCTTAGAAGCCTGTCAGATCTAATTTTGAAGAGCTACTCTTTAAGAATAAATTCAAATATCCATCACAAAATTATAAGAAAATTATGACAATATGGGCCAAGTGCCTCAGTCCTGCTGGTTCCTTTTTCATGGCTTCAGAGTCTATGACTGCATCATATCATAGGCAGGAAGTGGACTGTAGCCGACTGAGATTCAAAGACCAGTACCTCTCAATACTGACAAACCACAAGGGCTCACAAAAGATGCTGAGCAATCCTAGTCTATAAAATGATTTTGGTCACTTTCCCAATTTCCCAGCTATTCATTCTGGTTAGAATCTACCTTTTGGTAAGATAGAACAATGAGAACATCTTTGATAACCATTCGATTAAGGAGGTTGTATTCATTACTGTTGCATCTGTGTGAACCAGTTCCATATGAGTTTGTATAAAATATCACCCACAGTAGCTCTGAAGCAAGTGTTATTAGAATTATCATGATGTGTAATAACATAACTTTTTCTGATTGATGACTATGATCCAGGCACTGCACTAAGAACTTTAACAGAATTACCTCAATTACTCACTAGAGCAGTCTATAAGAAAGGAATAACTTTCATCTTAATCTTCCACAAAAAATACCCACAAAAATTGAGGCATAGAAAGTTCAATTTATCCATCTTTCAAGAGCTAATAAATAGCAGAGTCAGAGTCAAATACGCATTACATTCCCTAAAGGAGAAAGCAAGTTATCCTTATTTTAGATCATGTATATGTAAATGATGATAACAAACACCAGAATATCACTGTCAATAAGGAAGAAATGTGCTTCTGTGGCCTTTTCTGAACAAAGTTGACCCGTTAGTGAGTACAGGGGGTTCACACTTCCCTACTGAGAGTCAAATGGTTAGAAGGTTACAGGAAATTACATTCTACAATATAAACGAGAGAAGAAATTAGCATTTCAAAGCTTATGTGTATCTGCTAGGGAAATCTCTAGAACAGATCTGCACCACGCTACACAAGCTGCTGATTGACATTCAATGAAATAAACAAGCATGGTGGTCCTCGGAGGCTTCTCATAGGCATTCATCCTAGTCAAACCATCCTCTCCATTCCCTGTCTATGACCCTGGTCCTCACTCCCAATCCAAGCTTCCTCTCTCTTAGACCTTAACACGCCTACAATGGCTCTCTTCGGATCAGATGTTCTACAGTCTATTGACTGCTGTTTTTATACTTTTAGACCTATATTTGCATCTCTCATTTTATAAAGCATTTACCCATATATCTTCTCATTTAAGTTCTTCAGTTATTCCAGCAAAGTGGGAAAATGATACTTCCATTTTATAGTTGAGAAAATGTTACATAAATAGTCCTTTCACAATGTGGTGGCAATACACTTCTCCAGCCTCATATCCTAATACAAGAATCCTATCAGTAACAGTACAGAATATTTTATCCAAGACACCTCTTTGCCTTTGGTCCTGCTCTTCCTACAAATTTTCTCTTCAGATCTTCTAACTTAAAATCCTGATCATTTTTTCCCATTGAAACGCAAGGTCAGTTGAAGACATACACAAACACAAAGTCGATTGAAATGTATGTTTTTACATGAGTGATTGTTTAAGCATCTCCAGTATGAGCCAATTAACTCCAGGAACCTCCCTTTATCTCCATTCTTTTAATATTAGCATAATGTCAGTATCAAGGCTGATACTCAGCTAACAGTGTCCATAACATAGCTGAAAGTTATGGAAGAGTAAGTTACCAGAAGTTACTAGAGCAAGTTAGAATTTTACAAGACAACTGCTTTGAAGCAAAGCTCTCATTTGAATGCATACATTCTAGTTATTTTGCATTTAACAACAGCAAGAAAGACGTGTTAGTGCTTTATGGTTTCACCTCCATAGCCACTGGATCTGATTGACTGGCAAAAATGTCAATGTCAGTGAATCTGATGGAAAAATGGAGAGATACGCCATTTGGGAACACCGGTTCTGTGCCTTATGCTCCTTGAACTCCACAAACTCTAAGTATAAGAAATCACATGTGAGGCACACAAGCCTTTATACAGAAAAACACATCTGCATAAACAATTCAGAGTTCCTGCCTGAAGATTTCATCCATTTAACTGGTTTCCCTTTGATGTGATGCTCACTTCTGTTGCTCTCTACCCATATTTCTTGCTTAGTGCTCACTCCCTCTCACAAGGATGTGCCATTTGGAAAGCTTAGAGATTGCTTTGGAAGAAGAGTAATAAAAAATAAAAATAAATAAAAATAAAAATAAAAATAAAAGAGGGACACCTGGGTGGCTCAATCGGTGGCATCCAATTCAGCCTGCTTCGGATTCTGTGTCTCCCTCTCTCCCTGTCCCTCCTCTGCTCGTGCTCTCTCTCTCTCTCTCTCTCTCTGTTTCTCACAAATGAATAAACGTTAAAAAAATGTTGAAAAAAATATTCACCCTGTTTTCCCCTTTCCTCTCTTTAAGAAAAGTTTTTAAAACTTTTCCTTAATTGGACTAGAGTTGGATTTTTTTAATAGATTTAGATTTCTTTTTTTTTTAAATTTTTTTAACGTTTATTTATTTTTGAGACAGAGAGAGACAGAGCATGAACAGGGGAGGGGCAGAGAGAAAGGGAGACACAGAATCCGAAACGGGCTCCAGGGTCTGAGCTGTCAGCACAGAGCCCAACGCGGGGCTCGAACTCACGGACTGTGAGATCATGACCTGAGCCGAAGTCGGACCCTTAACTGACTGAGCCACCCAGGTGCCCCAATAGATCTAGATTTCTAAAGTAGAAGATACCTACTTACGATGTAAAAACAAAAACCAGAAACTAATGTTAGGCTTACAAAAAAAAATATTCAATTGAGCTTGATTCTATCTTAATGACTAAACTTGCAAAGACAAAATACAGTAGATATGATTAGAAATTTCCATCAGCATATATACTCTGCTGCTGGGAATGCAACACCTAATACGCATTTCATGCAACCAGGAGAAGGTGAACTAGATAATGAATCTGATTCTCTTCACTACCTGACAGCTTACAAATGATATGTTTTCTGGAGTGCAGGGAGAAATGAAGAAAGGAACATGCTTCTGGAAATCTCCTTTCCAGCTTTGAGCAACCAAAAAGCAATAAATTTGGTTAAAGCAGAATGTAGCTGCCTAGGAATCAGCAATCTTTACCGACTGGAATCATTGCAGACACCAGGTCGAGATCCTGACCAAAGTAGAGCTAGTCTTCTTTTCCTTTTTTTTTTTTTTTTTTTTCATGTTTGCACCTGTAAGGGTGAATCAAGCCAATTTTTAAGGTATGGATAGGAACATTTATTGTGCTGAATAAAATACATTGTCATTCATCACCCAGGCTTTAAAAGAGTGCTATTTAATTCATGGCTAACATATCCCCAGGGCATTATTCTCCCATACACTGTGGGAAACTTGGATATGTTATGATGTTGAGGAACAAAGAAAGGTTTTACAGATCATTTTTTAAATGTTTATTTATATTTGAGAGAGAGAGAGAGAGAGACAGAGACAGAGACAGACCTGAAGCAGGCTCCAGGCTCTCAGCTCCAAGCTCTGAGTTTCAAGTTGCAAAGGCTGTCAGCACAGAGCCTCAGGCGGGGCTCAAACTCATGAGCAGTGACATCATGACCTGAGCCAAAGTTGGACTCTTAACCAACTGAGCCACCCAGGAGCTTCTTTACAGATCAATTTCTATAGTTTTATTGTTATATATCCGTCTATACTCCTATCTGTATTTATACCTATACCAATCATGAAATAAAGTCAAGTAACGATCAATTATGTGGCAATAACATACTTGATGAATGTAATAGTGAGTTATAGCAAGTATTGTCTATACAGGTAGACATATATTTTCCTAGCAGTTACGCCATTTATTTCAAAGAACTTCAAAATTCACTTTAAGAAACCACACATTAATCTCTTTCTCTTGAGAATCCTTGTATTTTTCTGTTGCAATTTCCTGGGCTTGAGCCTTGGCTTTGAACAACAAGACTGTGTCTTCATTGTCCATTTCCTAGCACTAGCTTAAAGACATGTGTCTATGTGATTCTGAAAAATTGCACTACCTTTCTCTGGGATCATCAGATTTTCCGAGAGAATTTTGTGTTATTTGGTTCTGTGTTTTGTTTTTTTTTTTTCCCCAGAAGGTGAGGCTTTTCATCAGCTTTCAGTAATTTTTTCAATGAAATTTATGACTTAAATAAAATGAGCTCACCCAGTGGGTGCCATACAAGTAGCTTCCTGTGAATTCTCACGGCCAATTATTTTCAATGTACCAGTAGACCATAAATCTCAAAAGCCATAAAAGTGTTTCTTCTCAAGGTATGCTCCGGTCTGTAAATTTCAAGGTGGATAGCCTTCACCTCAACTTCTAAAAGTTCATTTTATCTTCCCCTTTTTATTTTTCATCATAAATGATTTCTTAGTGACTAAGAATTGTGTTTGAGGGACAGCAACAAATCCTGAAATTTTCTTTTTTTTTTCCAAAATATAAACATGAGGGGAGTAAGCTTTATCCAAATTCTGCTTTTTAAATACTTTAGGCATGCCTAGTGACTAGACTTTCGTTAGAGTAAAGGAAGACATGCTTCCTAGAGGAAGAGAATAAAAGAAGGGGAAAAAAAGGGAGGAAAAAAACCAAATCTATTCCATCAGATCTCCAAATTACACAGTTTATCAACAATTACTATGTCCCTTTGTTTTTAATTTAAAACTTTCTGAGATTAGATGCATCTCAAATTGATGTATACTTTCAGTGCAGTAATTAGTGTTTCCTTTTTGTTTTCCCTTAAGACTTATCGAAAGGAAACTATCTACAAGATAATGTCCAAATATAGTGGACACCGTGTATTCAAGCTTGACTTTTTTTCCTAGCCTTGGCCACCAACTGAGGTAGGCAGAATACGAATGCATGTCCTGTGTGCCTGGAAAGCCAAATTCAATATTTATAATAGTTTGTGACGTTGAACTAGGAGCTGCATAATCTAGAAAGAAAACATTTAGCAAGGTAGTAAATGTGATAAACTCCACCCTGGGAGGCGGAGGTGAGGGATGGGATCTCTTGCCAGAGCCAAGGTAAGAAAAAAAAAAAGAAAAAAAAAAGTATGTCTCTGCTAAGAAATCTTATCCCTGAGTAGGAAGGTACTGGGTGGAAGCTATTTTATTCTTGAAAGTTTCTTGTTCCCTTGCCTCGGGGTTATAATTGACGGAGATAGCTTTAATTGGTATTCCCAGTTGATGGTTTTTGTTTGTTTGTGTGTATTTTACAAGGGAATTGAGGTCAGGTCCTGAAAGAAATACATAAGATACGGAACAAGTATTGGATGGAGTAGCCCAAGAGAGCACTTGAACAGTGAAACCAAGTCTTTCAGACTCTCTCTTTTAAGAATGAAGTACTTGTCGCAAACTTTCAAGTGTCGGAGACAGTGTAAAATAGCAATAATAAATAAATCACGATGTGATGAATAATTACATTTGGTAGAACAGAAGCCAAGGATCCATTGAAATGTATAGACAAGAGAATATAATAAAAGGTTTGGCACGTTCAGTTATGCTATTAACTGTTTCAAAAGACATGCTTTACAATATGATAAAACTTGAAAAAGAGAAAAATTTCAGTCTCACGGTGAGTTACAGGCATGGAATAACCCAAAGGCAGCAATTTTTCCTTTACCCTTATTTTCTTCATTTCCACTTAACTATTTATAGTGTGGCTATTCATTTCCAGTTTTCCAATGAGGTTGATTTAAACATTTGCCTTTTTAGGCAATATTTGCAAATAGATAATTCTGTGATAGCGTAAAATGCGATTCTAAAACTTAGCAATGGTGGAGTACATTTAAGATCATTTTTAATATGCAATATTTGGAGCATTACGGTGGGTGGCTCAGTTGGTTAAAAGCTCAATCCTTGGTTTTAGGCTCATGTTAAGAACTCACAGTTTGAGGGGCGCCTGGGTGGCGCAGTCGGTTGAGCGTCCGACTTCAGCCAGGTCACGATCTCGCGGTCCGTGAGTTCGAGCCCCGCGTCGGGCTCTGGGCTGATGGCTCAGAGCCTGGAGCCTGTTTCCGATTCTGTGTCTCCCTCTCTCTCTGCCCCTCCCCCGTTCATGCTCTGTCTCTCTCTGTCCCAAAAATAAATAAACGTTGAAAAAAAAAATTTTTTAAAAAAAAAGAACTCACAGTTTGTGAGTTCGAGCCCCACATCAGGTTCTGCACTGATAATGTGGAGCCTGCTTGGGATTTTCTGTCTCCCTCACTCTCTCTACCCCTCCTCTGCTCTCTCTTTCTCTCTCTCTCTCACTCTCTCAAAAGAAATGATAAATAAACATTTAAAAAACGCAACATTAGGGGCCTCTTGATCGCTCAGTCAGTTAAGCGTCTTTCTCTGGTTTTGGCTGAGGTCATGACTTGCAATTCGTCGGTTCGAGCCCCGCATGGGGCTCTTTGTGGGCAGTGCGGAGCCCGCTTGGGATTCTCTCTCTCTCTCTCCCTGTCTCTCTGCCCCTCCTCCACTTGTGCTGTCTCTGTCACTCTCAAAATAAATAAATAACCTTAAAAAATGCAACATTAAAGCTAATTTTCTTCCAAGGAAAGAGTATAGAAAATATTATGAGGGGTTACAGACTGGCTGTTAAAAAGCACGCAAGTAAAACCCTACGAGGGCATGGCACCTGTTTATTCTTTCAAGGTTTTTGTTTGCTATTGATTTGCTTTGCTGTTCCTTTTGGTAAAGGGTGGGGAGGGGTATTTGAGTGGCAATTTCAACCCCTGGATTCTGAGTGTGATTTTGGGAACCCCTTTAGCAGCCAGGTGTCCTTTTCATTGCTGAGTAAAGGGCCAGTTGCTAGTCGTGCCTGGATTTCAGGTGGATGACTCATGATAATAATACTTAGAAAAAGGAAAGGAAAGAAGAAAGAAAAACAAGCAGAAAACCCAACACAACTCTCACATCTGGCCCTACGGAGCTATTCTGTTCTGTTTGGCTGCCAGCTGAGAATCAATCTGGAGTCCCTCTGGCTAAATTATGAACTGGTAGAGAAGGGCTGCTCTATTCGCTGGGCACACAAATGAGTTACATCCTGGGTAATAGAACTTCTTGAAGCAAAAGTAAGGCGAAGAATTCTGGATGAACTGAAGTGGGTGTTACTCCTGTTCACACATACCATCTCAATTCTGTGTATAAATTCCCACCTAATATATCATATACAATGACAGTAGCCAGCCTCGTAAAGAATTAAAAAAAAAATAAAGTTTTGCCACTGCGGGGTGCATACACATCTGCTGCCTTAGTTCACATTCTAGAATGTTATTGTGGATTAAGTATATGGTACCACTTAAATGTGAAATAAATGAATGTTCAAAAAGGAAATGGAGGGCCAGTTTCTCAAATCCAACAAGCGCTGGGAAAAGCACAGGGAGCGCTCCTCAAAAGCAACTCTGTATTAGAAAATAGAGTGATTTAAAACAAAATCTAAAAAAGAAAGTTCTTGACTTTCAAGTTCATTGTGGACCCAGTGGCAGCTGTGACTATGAATTACACTGCCCTTGTGATGCGGTTAATCTTCCTCAACTCTTGGACTTGTAAAAGTTGCCTAGAATATTTGTGCGTCTTGAAGAATTCCGACTCTTCTCATGTAGCCCCAAGTCAAAAGAAAACAATTACTGTGTGTCTGCTTGGAACAGGCGTTACTCCCAGCCCTAGGAGAAGTAGTGAGTAGGTAACAAAAAGCACTGTTCCTGGGCGCCTGAGTGGCTCAGTCAGTTAAGCGACCGACTTCAGCTCAGGTCATGATCTCATGGTTCCTGGGTTTGAACCCCGCGTCGGGCTCTGTGCTGACAGCTCAGAGCCTGGGGCCCATTTCAGATTCTGTGACTCCTTCTCTCTGCCCCTCCCCGACTCGTACTCTGTCTCTCTCTCTCTCTGTCTTAAAAATAAACATTAAAAAACATAAGTTAAAAAGCACTGTTCCTGTAAAAGCTTACATTTAAATAGAAGGACCTAGAAAATAAGCAAAATAATTCCTCCATAGTACGTTAGAAAGTATTACATATTTGGAGGAAAGATAAAACAGAAACAAGACATTTTAGATAAGAAGTCTGGACTAGATATATCAGAGTATTATCTTTAGCCTTGAACCCGGAAAACCCCATCAGGATGACATAGTAAGTAGATACTAGTAGAAAGTAGATGGAAAAGAGGTCTAGCGAACGAGCTCTGGGGTTTTAAAAAATGTAAGATGTAAGAGGGATGAGAACAATGATCCAGCAAAAGAGATTGAGGAAGAGGAAAATAGGATGGAAACAGGAGAGCGTGGTGTCCTGAAAGTCAACAGCACAAGTATTTAGAGGCGCGGGGGGTGATCATGTATGTTAAAAGTCATGGACAGGTCAAACACAATGAGTACAGAGGTCAAATAAAGGAGAATCTGCTGCATCCATATTTAATACCACTTTGGTCACCCCATGAGCGCAGGAGAAAAGATAGAACAGAATGTGAGGCGATAGCAGTTTTGCTAAAGGCATACTCTTAGGGTGAACTGTCTTGCATTTCTGTCAACATGTGAGCTGACATGTCTTGTCTCTGGCCTCCCTCTGGAATGCCATTTGCCTCTCGTGCAACTTTTCTTAGGGACTTTACCCTGATATTCCCCTTCTAACCCCTTACTTAATTGTTGTCTTCCCGTCCAGGCAATAAGGCCATTGAGAACAGGGCTAAGTGACACTCACCCCTGTTTGCCCCAAACCTATCATTCTGCTTTGGACAAAGCAAGGCTTCATAGGATTTGTCACTGAAAAACAGAAGGAAGGGAGAGAGGTGGGGGGTGGAGGGGCAGGGGGCCTAAAAGGAGAGCCAGAGAGAGGGGAGAGAAACGTAGAGTAGAGGCAGGGAGGGAAGGAAGATGAAAATGAGATTTGTCCACTAACCTTGGCATGCAGCCAGCTTACCCAACATTTGGACATCTGGAGAATTCTTCAGGGAAACAGGGAGTGACACTGGGAGCAACACACATACTGAAAAACTATCCTAATTTTCAGCAAATGGCCATTTGTTATCTACTTTATAAGAGTCTCCCTTTAGCATTACAGTCAAGGGTCAAGCTATGGGGTGCTTCCCAAATCCCTTTGGCCTTTAGAACAGGGACTGTTTAATCTCAAACATGTTATTTTATTTGGCAAAATTGCTCTGATGTTACCTTAAGCTTTTGTTATTGTTTTTATTCTCAAAACAAAATTCAAGGTCTTCTCCTGAGAGAAATTATGAAGCCAATGGTTTTCAGGAAGTTACGTAAGGGTAGGAAGAGTTATTAACAATGCTCAAGAAAGAACTGAAACAAAATTCTTCCAAACAGATCTGCCAAATGAATTTTCTGAAAGGATTTAATGGATAATTAATTCCTCTTTTCTCTGTATCTCAGCTCCCACAGACTACTTTCCATTTTACTGCTAGATATCTGAAGGAAGAGATTTTCCACACAACCCAATAAGCTGCTTTCTCACTTTTTTCTTGTAGAAATTTAATAGGTATCTATGCTCCTAGCCAAGATGAGGTACTATAGAAATTCTTCTTTTTTTGTTGTTTTGTTTTGTTATTTTAGAGAGAGAGAGAGAGAGAGAGAGAGGGAGAATGAGTGAGAGAAGAGTAGAGGGAGAGGGAGGGAGCAAATCTTAATCAGTCTCTGCACCCAGTACAGAGCCTGATGCAAGGCTTGAACTCACAAACCATGATCAAGAGTTGGACACTTAACCAACTGAGCCAGCCAGGTGGCCCACTATAGTAATTTTTCTAAACTTATGACATCTGGAAAAGTTTCCTTCAAACATAAATAATATCCTTCATGGAACTTCTGCCCAAAATGTGCATATAACCAGGTTCCCAAGCTATGGGCATGACTGTCTAGAGAAACTAGAATAAAATGCAAACAAGACATAACTTTCTTACACTCTCTAGTGCTCATTTACTGAATATGCAGTTAACATAGCCCTGTGTGTTTAACCCTGTTCTATGTGAAGGGAATAACAAGCAGTCCAAATTTTGTGTGAGATACTGAAGACATAAAGGGTGCCTGGGTGGCTCAGTTGGATAAGTATCTGTCTGTTGATTTCAGCTCAGGTCTTGGTCTCAGGGTTGTTAGTTCAAGTCCCACCTTGTGGTCTGTGCGGGGAATGAAGCCTAACTAAAAAAATAAAAATAAACATTAAAAAAGGATAACTGAATAAAGTAAACAAACAAAAAAAAAGGATACTGGGGGTATAAGTATTAACATATAGTTAATAAATTCGGCACCATCAATGTCATAATCAACATTGTCATCATGACAATAAGTAGTATTTATTGATTACATGCTTTGTATTAGGCAGCACCTGACACATACTGATTACCTCATTTTAATCTTCCCAACCTCCCAAATTTATAAAATGAGAATACAGAAGCTTTGAGAGGGAGAAGATCGCACCTAAGAGTGAATGGGAATTCAAGTCCAGACAGGGCAACAGATGCAGCATCTCGCTCACAACATGACATTGCTTCCCAAGGTAACAGTTTTGATTTTAAAGCCAAACAGACCTACTCTTAAATCCTGCTTGTAATCTGGAAGCAACCTAAGTATCCACTGAAAGACGACTGAATAAGGAAGATGTGGTACACACACGCGCAAACACACACACACACACACACACACACACACACACAGGACTATTAGGCAGCCATAAAAAATATGAGATCATGCCATTTGAGACAACATGGATGGACCTAGACGTTATTATGGTAAGTGAAATAAGTCAGACTGAGAAAGACAAATACCATATGATCTCATTCAAATGTGGAATCTAAAGATAATAATAAACAAGAAGCAGAATCAGACCTATAAATGCAGAGAACAAAGTGATAGTCCCCAGAGGAGAGAGAGGTGTGAGGATGAAGAAAATGGGTGAAGGAGACCAGGAGATACAGGCTTCCAGTTATGGAACGAGTAAGTCATGGGAGTAAAAGTCACAGCATAGGGAATAGAGTCGATGGTATTGTAATAGTGTTGTATGGTGACAGATGGTGGTGGCACTTGTGATGAGCACAGCATAATGTACAGAGAAGTGGAATCACTATGTTGTATACCTGAAACTAATGTAACATTGCATGTCAACTGTCCTCAAATTAAAAAAAATAAAAGAAAAAGAAACCAAATCATGTTTCTACCATTTAGTAATTATTGAAACTTGGACAGAAAAATGTAGACTTTATCCTTAATTTTTTTTCGTGTAAAATGAGAACACAAAAAATTAACCTCTTGGTTTGTTTTGAAGGATAAATAAAAACTGGTTTGCAAAGGGCACCCCATAGTGTCCGAGGCACAGGAGGTAGTCAGTAAACTGTAACAGCCTGTTATCATCATTACTAATAGTCTGATACCTCCCGATTGTCAAAGTGAGCCTTATAGCTGATTTCTTTTTCTTCTTTAAAAACATGAATCAGTCCTTCCATAATATCAGGGCTGAATCTGAAGTCATAAGATTTAATTCCCACATCCTCTGGCAACCCATTTTCATCTACTCGTTCAAAACCTGGCACGAAATGTATTTATTTCATGAAGCCTTTCTTTCAGCACTAAAGTGACTTGTTCCAACTACTTTAAATTTAAACGGGTTGACACGTTGATTTATAATTGTTCCTGTACAATTTTCTCTGTCTAAACTTGTTTTCAACAAATAAATGTTAACAAGCCTCCCTTAGAAAAATCACATCTGGATTTTCTTAAATTAGGAGAGAGGAAAGGCTGGAGGTGGACAGAGGTTACATTATATTATATATGCATTGGGTTAGAAATGGTGCTACATGATATTGTATATGCATTGGAATAGAAATTACAGGAGACAAGAACGTGACAGTGAGATACAGTCTATATTCAAAAAGGCATATAATCTATAATGATGGACTAAATAAATACAGTATTATATTGAAAGGTAGATGTCACAGGATATCCGCAAAGAGAAAATTTTTGTCTTCAAGATGAGCCACACTGCAGCAGAAAAGTGCCTGGCTTTTAAAGTCCTATGGGTTTGGGGCGCCTGGGTGGCTCCGTCGGTCGAGCGTCCAACTTTGGCTCAGGTCATGATCTCACTGTTTGTGAGTACAAGCCCCACATTGGGCTCTGTGCTAACAGCTCGGAGTCTGGAGCCTGTTTCAGATTCTGTGTCTTTGTCTCTCCCTGCCCCTCCCCACTCATGCTCTCTCTCTCTCTCTCTCTCTCTCTGTCAAAAATACATAAACATTAAAAATTTTCAAAAAAATAAAGTCCTGTGGGTTTGGAATCAGACTCTAATATAGGTATTGTTCATGACACGATCTCATCTAGGGAAACTCACTTAACTTCTCTGAACCTATAAAAGATCTAAAAAAGATGAAAGAGTGAAACTTTCTTCTAAGAATGATATGTGGGCACAATAAGATCAAGTGATAAGATGGATTGGAAAACACTTTGCCCATCACCTGGCACACCTACTCGAGCGTCTGTGTTTTCCTTTCTTCTCCCTCTAATTAAACAAAACAAAATAAAACACAACCAAAAGACAAAAAAACAAAAATCCCTAGATGTTGGCCCAATAATTACGTCACCGGACAGTATTATTGGACTTAAGAATTCATTTTTCTGTATTTTCTCAGATTTAAAAGGAATGCACAGATAGTGTTTAATTGAACTACAATCCAATACCTTATCCTGAACACTTTTTGAAGCTCACTAAAAAACAAACAAACAAACAAACAAACAACACTACAAAAAATCCATTTATATCCTCTGCAAAATCCCTGTTAAAGGTATCTTCTATTATGTCTCTCAAAATGCCTTAAATTAATGCCCATCTATAAATTGTGTGGAAAATTCAATGCCAAGAAAGTGTCTACTCTGAAGAACTAATACTTCTTTTTATGTACCAGGAGAATGATTTTACATGGGGATATTGTCACAACGGAGGCCACAGATTGGCTTTACCTCCCACCCACAGCCCTACCACTAGAACCTACTTCTCTACCTTACAAAAACAGCCTTCCAAAATCAATCCTGATGACAGTTCCTGATATGGAAAATGTTTGCTTTATGAACATCTTACAAAGACTGAAAGATGTATCTTTCTAAATCTTGCTCAGCACATTAATCTGCAACAAATTATTGAGGTAGAACAACGTGCTTTAGAAGCAAATACAGCTTTAAGGCAATTCTAGCCACCCAACCAATCATTTGTTTCACAATTCAGGACATAGTAAAGTCACAGATGGATATAAATAATCATGTTTCCACTTTTCCCTCCTCTATTATGAAATTTACAAGTTTTTTTAACAGTAGAAAATATTTTTCCCTGATTTAAGTCAGAATCAAATTGCACAGAATAGAATGAAATGCTGAGTTCTTTTTCTCAAAACAACACTCAACTTGGTCTTTGATGGGAAAGTCTCAGAAAACTGCTCTCTTTCTTTTTCTTCTTCCTGCCCCAGTGTAGACCTGCTAAGACTTTTAGGTATCACTCCCATAAATAAAAGTAAGGATAATTTAGTGCTCCATTTAAGTAACCATCTTGTCTCAACTTCCTGTTACAATTACCCATTTATTTTTAAGTCTCCTAGACTAAATAAATGAGTTCTTGTGATAAACCAACTCAAATCTTTTCTTGACCATGTGGAATTAAATTGTAATATATAGAAAGAGGACACCATAAAAGACTATTAGAAGTTTAGAGTTGGAAAAAAAATGTCAGAACTCATCTAATATAATCTTCAACTTGATTTATGGATTCTTTCTAAAAACTCTTAAGTTTGTTGAGGGGAAAGGTCCCCACCATCTATTTTATTTTGTGTGCCCCCACAGAGCATGAAATCTACCAATCTATACACAATGGGTTCTCAATAAATATTCCTGACAATTGTTGAAATATATAATGTATAACCTTGTTGGACCCAAGCTGTCAGTGCCTATTGGTGACTATAAATTATTTCCTGTGTTGAATATCCAGCTTTTCAAACTTTAAACATTGCATGTGGATGCTCAAAACCAAGAGTGGAAGCTCCTTCTCAGAATTTACTAGATCATGGAGGGTGTAACTCAAGAACACTAATGTTACTTTAATGTAGCAGTCTGGGCGTTAATATGATATATTTCTGCTATTAAAGTTTAAGAGGTTTGAGGAGAAAAGGTTTTAGCACTGGGTAGAAGACATTTTACAACATCTGGTTTGGCATTTCAAGAAATACTCCCTAGAAAGTCCTGCAGTCCACTCATGAAAAATGAGTGAAAAAAATATCTGTTTTTTTTTTTCCCTGACTTCTATTGAATAAGAAGTTTCATGTAAAGCTAAACTTGCCTTTCTTTTGGTCAACTTTCTAAGAGCAAAATGCATAGAAGAATAAATGAAAAAAAAATGAGGGGAATGGAATGAGGTTTAAAGAAATAAAAGTGAAAAAGATAATTCAAAAGGACAGTTTCTCACTGCAAAATAATAAAAATAAACATGGAATAATGCACTTCCTGCAGCCCATGTTCAGTAAATGCTATCTGAAACAGCATAGCCCATGACAAACACAAAAATCTCCACAGAACTTTAAGGCATAGATACCACCCTCCTGACTTGGGTGTGTGAAAAACTTGGAAATACACCCATGAAGACAGCACAAGTGTCCAGCGACCACACCTGTATGAGCTTCAACATTATATAGGACCCATAGCTCCTGACGGACAGGGTTCTCATTAGAACATTTGCGTTACTAAGGTACTTAGCAGAAAGTAAATACTGAATAAACTTTTGTGATTGCATTGATGGAATGCTTATTTATTTTTTTTTTTTTATCATGGAGAGGGTTTTTTTTTGGTTGTTTGTTTGCTTCTTTATCTCCTTTGTGTTCCAATGAAAACAGAAAAGTATTATGCGAGAACCTCATTCTAAGGTTTTCCTTAGAGTCTAGATGAAGAACTCTATTATAGAATTAAATATATCCATAATTTGCAGTGCTTTGCTATTGACAAGCAGCATAGGCTAGGAGTTAATTCCAGGAGTCCAGAATTAGACAAACAATTTCTTATTAACCAGGTGACCTGGGACAAATGTCATCTTTCTGTGTTTTAGTCTCCTCATCTGTAAATCAGAGAAGTTAATACTGTCTCATACATTTGCAATGAGGATTAAAACAGATATCACATACGAATGCTTCACATATTGAGTGACCCATTTTTACGAGTATAACAAATATCAACTAGCTGCATTATTATTACTAACATTAACTGAGATATCCCTTTTAATTGTGTATTTTAAATATGGTGTGTCTATAGATATGTTTGCAACTGTTCCATAATTTACTAGAAAAAAAATTAATTGACTTTGATCATACATGGGACTTTAACATTTTTTTAAAAAATTAACGTTTATTTATTTCAGAGAAAGATAGACACAGCACAAATAGGGGAGGGGCAGCCAGAGAGGGAGACACAGAATCTGAAGCAGGCTCCGAGCTGTCAGCACAGAGCCTGACGTGGGGCTTGAACTCACGGACCGCAAGATCATGACCTGAGCGGAAGTCAGATGCTTAACCGACTGAGCTACCGAGACACCCCTGGGACTTAAACATTTTTTAGTTTCAGGGTGTTTGTTACCACTCCTTAACATCAAAACAAAATGGCAGCTAACAACTTTTTTTTTTTCCCCTAATGGGTACATTCTTGAGATTGCACTGGCATAATGTTTGCTTTTCAAAGGAGTTTAAATGTCTGAGGTATGGCTCCATATGCGCGGTTTCCTCTCTCTTTCACGAGCTCAGCTTCCCCGTGTGTACAATGAGCGCAGCGACCTTTACTCCACAAACCACACGGGGTGTTTGAAAACTGAAACAGATCATACGTGTGAAGTCACTCCAAAAAATATAAAATGTCTCATGCATGTGGTTTTCAATTATTAATAAAAATAAATGTGTTAATAGCCACAATTTTATTGATTTTTATACACAAACATTTCTCTTTATTCAAAGGACGAGGACGGCTTCTTTGTCTTTTTATTTCCTCAACAACGTGTCTTTTATTGATCAATTAGTATATGCAATGCAGAACTGTACTATGCAAATTATATGTGCTATCAAGTATTAAATGCAAATAAAATAGCTGCAAAGAAAGAAAATTATATACTATAAAATTATAAAAATGGATGAAATAGACTATACACAGATGTGGCAAGATATAAACTTTACATTAGCAAGTATACAGAGTGCAATCTCTTTTATAGAAGCCCATACCCACATGAAAAGCTCTGGAGGAATATAGGCCAAATTTCTACAGCGATTATTTTTAGACTTGAGGTTATGGAGGATTTTCCTACACACAGAGAACAAAATTGTATCCCCATTTCTTTTTATAATTAGGCTGTACTATAATCAGAAAAAAAATATGAAATATGTGCTCCATAAATATATTTGTGAGAACTTTTTAAGCCACAGAACCTTATGTTCAAAGATAAGAAAAGTTCACTATGAAAAAAAGTTAATAGCAGAACCGCTCAGTTTCAAGTAGAGCGGAGAAGCGTGGGGCTTTGGTGTCTCATCCAACTTTTGCCAACATTTCAGAGGAAAGCTGGTCTCAGCTCTGAAAGACACAGTTGGAGACCAACGAAGTGAGTTGTGTCTATACAGCATTGTAGATTCCTTACGTAACAGTTCTCTAGAGGAAAACTAGGGCTTACTCTTTGTTTAGCATCACACTGGTTGTTAAAAAAATAGGTAACAACAATGCAAGGTTATATTCAAAGTTTAGGGAAAATGAGAATTACATCTCACATTTGTATAACCTTTTGAAGTTAAAAAAGAATGTTTTCACAAACATTGACCCATTGAACTTCACAAGAGCTCTGTAAAGAAGATGAGCTTTATTTTTAAGGTGGAAGAAAAGTTGTTTTTGATTTTGTTTTCAAAGGGCCATCAGGTGGTAAAATTTGAACACAAATCAAAGCCTTTATTTTTGAAGCACTGGTGATTCTTAGTAGGCATATAGCCGCTCTGCTACTTGGTGTTTTAAAATACGTGGGACTTTTTATGTTGTCACAAGGCTTAAGGGCGTCATTGGCATTTAGGGTCAGAAGCCAACGAAGCTAAAAGTCCTGCAATGCACCAAAGAGTCACATGTAATGATTTTTTTTTTCCCAACAAAATTTCAGCAGCAACCTTTCCATCGCTGTTGAAAAATGACTTTACTATATTGCTATGGTCTCGATTTTTTCAAAATATACGGCCAAGTGGCTTTGTGAGATTCGTAGAAGAGTTTGCTCTATGTAGAGCTGAAAATAGCACAACGTTCCTCCTGATTCATCTTCCATTTCTGGCATTACTGTACTGGAAATAGAGAGTAGGAAGGAAAGAAGGAAGAAAGGGAGGAAAGAAGAAAGAGAAAAAGGTAAGGGGAAAGGGAAGAAGGAAGAAGAAGGAGAGAGAGAGAAAGGAAAGAAAGCAGAATGATGAGAGGGAGAACAGAAGGAAGTGGGATACAGAGAAATAAGTTCAACTTAATCAAACATAAAAGAGGGAAATTGACTCATATTTATTTCAACTGAAAGGAGGACCCTGTACATCCACTCTTCCATCTTTGCCACTATTTCTGATATCCTTTGTTAATGGAAAAGTGATTGGCCTGGAAGTCAATGTGTTGTAGCCCCAACTTCACTATTAAATGTTCAGGACTGGTTTAGTGTTGCTAGGAATCCCTAAAATAAGAGAAGATATGGAAGATTGACTGAAAAGTGTTTAAAAGATTTTTTTGTCTCTTCAACACTCCTTTACTTGCTCTCACCTCATTGAAAGTGGTATCTCTCAATTGTCCATTACCTTGACATTTTTTTCCCTACATGCTTCCAATTTTTCTCACTTAAATATGAAGAGCCCAGCAGATTAATCCCGCAATCAGCATCAAGAGGGAAGTGGTGTGGGGACAGATGATATTTACCCTCCACTTTAACTCCGGTTTCTTTTAGTTTTTGAAACTTTTTAATAAAGTATGTGGAAATCCCATTCGCAGCATTAGTGCACTGCCTTGTATCCAAGAGTCGTGCATAAATATATTTCTGATGGAAATTAATTCAGATTAAAAGCTTCCAAAGATAAGGTACAGCCCAAGAAATTATATTTTTATATTGACTATTAGTGTTGAAAATTTATTTGCTATTCTATAAAAAGTCAGTAGCTGTTTTTACATTGGTGGATTGGATGGGTTCTTCAAAAATTGGATTAATGCACAATAATTATTTGTATTAAATCAAATATTGCCAAAATACTTGCTGACAAAGTATAAAATGTTTTTATCTTAAAAAAAAAAAAGACAAACCCTCAGATTTGCCTTTCTTTCTGTTGCCTCCATGTTAAATTCATGTGCGAAGAAATTCAAGATTGATTTTATGGTTAACTGCCAATCCAACCATAAGTATCTTTTTGTCTCATCTTACTGCCTTCACCTTACTTAAACCTGCTGAGTATTTCCTGCAATCTGGTTTATTTACCAAGTACAATTGGCAAATGAGATGACTAATCAGTGTATGCATTAATTACTTTTCCATCTGTGTTCTCTTTCCAGAGAAGAAGGAACAGCGATGGCAGGTAATTAAGGTGAACTATGGCCCATTATCTCTCCACTACTTGGTTTCCTTTCTAACCCACATACTCTTTTGTCGCCAGGAATGTGCGGGAGAACCACACCTTGAGAGTAGTTTAACCAAATCCTGATCAAGGAAACCTTTCCTCTGATTCTTGGTTCCAGTTTATTTTAAGCAGGCAATTGTTATATTTGGATATAAGATTAGGTGTAGATAAATATTTACCAAACAATAAAAGAATATTATCTAATATATAAAAGCTATATACATAAATAAAAATATAGGATTATGTATATATAGTATATGTGTATTGTATATACATAATCTGTTATTGCTTATTTTAGTAGTTTTCCTTTGAAAAAAATACATTTCAGATTAAAATTAAAATACAGATTTGAATTTTTAAACCAATTGAAGGAGGTGCTCCTGGGTGGCTCAATCAGTTAAGCACCCAGCTCTTGATTTCAGCTCAGATGGTGATCTTGTGGTTCGTGAGATTCTCTCTCTTCCCTTGCCCTGCTTCTCTGCTCTCTCTCTCTCTCGCAAAATAAATGAATAAAGATTAAAAAAAATCAGTGATTTTTTAAAGATTTTTTTTAAAGATTAAAAAAATCAGTGATATATAATATATATATATATATATATATATATATATATATTTACAGTGAAGGAACAATTACCTGTATATTTATAATTTACACTCAAGACGCTCAGTTTTCTCAGAAGGGGTATGTGTTGTATGTGTGTTTGTGTGTGGGGTGATTATGAGTGTGCAAGTACTTAGACACAAAGAACTGGCAGAGGTAAAATAATGATTGTATTAATTAATTCCCCCTCTTAAAAAACAAACAACAAAAAAACAGTGATACACATCTATTGTAAACATTATAATAAGAAAATTTTAAATGATCAGAAAAGCTCTCTTCAACCTTCTTTTATTTATTTCACAGTAATTAGCTGCTTAAATGTGGGATATATATAGTATAAACACAATACAAAATATCTACATATTCCCTTAAACACTTCAGCAGGTATTTTTACTTACAGATTTCTATAAATAGATTGCTAAGTAAAAGGATATGTATATTTTAAATTTTGATTAGGATTACCTTCTACTACTTTTGTATAATATTCCCATGACAAATGTATGGGGGCGACTCTTTCCCCACATGCTATATTAGATTTCATAAATCCTTTAATTTTTGCCAATTTGATAGGTGGAATTGGTATTTCATTATTATAATCTGGATTGTTGATCACTAAAACTTTAACACGCTTTCATGTTTATCACCCAATTATTCGCATGTTATCTTTGGTTACTTTCTTTTGTAACCCATTGAAGAAACTCCCAATTTCACAGAAACAGTTCCAGGAACCTCAGGCAGTAGAGAAATGTAAATGTTCAAGTAGGAAGACCTCAGATCAAATACTGAAATTCTGCTTGTGTGCTTTATCTTTCACTGACCATAATCTATAACTGATGCCAAAAGCAATATGTTCTAGGCTTGATTTTACCATTGACTTGTGGTACAAATTCAGTTCCTGCATTGCCGAGTCTCTTAATAGAACTTGTCTTTATGTAACAGAAAATCATATGATAAAAAAGATTACAAATTGAATTGCTTTGGTGGTGAAATATTTTAAGTACTTTAATTGTGGATTCTATTTAGTGTATAATTTTATGGTGTACCATCTTACAGAGCTAGTAGGAAGCTCTAAAGATCTAACCCAAAGCCATTTTATGAAAATTGTGTGAAAATTTTCAAAACAAACTATTGGCCATGGTTTTCTTTGAGTTTCTTATGGCTTTAGATTATTTCTTCTTTCTTCCGTTTGCTAATTCATATCGAAGCATATAAAGCACTCACATGTGTAGCAGGTACTCTCCTAATAAGTATGTATTAAACAAAATCCTCTCCTTTGCAGAGGAAAAAAATCCTTCCCTTGTGGACCTTATCATTGAAAATAATTATTGTCACAGAGTTTCTATCTTTCTATATCCCTAATTTTCACCTTTCATCTAAAACCAACTTTTAGCACACAACTTATTACTCCTAATTTATATTTCCCTCAAGTAATATATTTCACTTCACTTGTGATTTGAGTTTTTTATTTAATTCAAATTCATTGAACTCAGTAAGTTATAGATAATATTGCAAAATAAAATTTAACACCACTCATTATTCTGGAAGTCAACGTGTCTGCCATTTCAGGCCAGGATTTCCTTCAAAATTTTGTGTTTCCAGATTTTGCTTTGCATTGGTCTGCTATCTCATTTAAACTTCAGATGACCTTGTTAACCTTGAAGTAGCTAGACATCAATTAAGTTTAACAATTTTAATTGATAATTATCTGCATTGATAAAGAGGATAGATATCAAAGGATATATTAACTCTCAAAGCGCTCGCACTCTAGATGACAAGATAGTCAACTAAGAATATTTAGGTGTTAAATATTATAACAAGAGGGGTGCCCGGGTGGCTCAGTTGGTTAAGTGTCCAACTATTGGTTTAGGCACAGGTCATGATCTCAAGGTTCTTGAGATCCAGCCCTATAAGGGCTTTGTGCTGACAGGGAGGAGCTCTTGGGATTCTCTCTCTCCCTCTCTCTTGTCCCTCCCCCACTCACAGACACTCTCTCCCTCAAAACAAACAAATAAACATTTAAAAAATAAATATTGAAATGAGCATTTATGGAAGTGATATAGTGGCAAGTTACTCGGGTTGATCAAAACTGGGAGGAGATGGCTGCGAGCTGGCAGAATTAAAGTGGTAACCATGATTTTCCTGTGTTGGACCTTGAGTAGAAGGACGACATCAGGGGAATAAAATTTACAAGGCATTCATTTGTGGAAAAAGTGGGAGCTACATTGAAGTATATTGACTGCAGTCAAGTATGAGGCATTATGGTCTAACAGAAAAAGAATATTACTAGAGTTAGACAAACCTAAGTTCAAACCAAAGATTCTTCTCTTATTAGCTATGTGACATGAAAACAAATTTTTAACTTTTTTTTTAATTTGAGAGAGAGAGAGAGAGAGGGAGAGAGGGCCAGAGGGGCAAAGGGAGAGAGAGAGAATCCTAAGCAGCCTCCATGTTCAGTGTGGAGCCCAACTCAGGGCTTAATCCCATGACCCTGAGTGGCCTGAGTGGAAATCAAGAGTTGGATGCTCTACCAACTGAGCCATGCAGGCACCCTGAAAAACTTTTTAAAATCTTTAATCTCAGTTTTCTTAAGTGACAAAAAGAAGATCTAAAATACATATTTAAATATGGGTCCCCATACACTGCTGGTGGGAACGTAAATTAGCACAACCATTTCAGTAAACCATTTGGCAACATCTGTTAAAGCTGAATATATGCATATCACCTGAAATAGCTATTCTTCCCATAGGTATACACCCAAAAGAAATGTTTCTATATGTTTACAAAGAGACACATACAAGAAAGAAACATATTAATAGCGTTCATAGTAGCTAAAAATTAGGAACAATCAAAATGTAATTAACAATAGAATAGGCAACGAAATTGTGAGAGATGCATACAATAAAATACAACACAACAATGAAAATGGATGAACTATATCATGAACCACATCATACGAAATCTTGGAAGGACACTTGGGTGGCTCAGTTAGTCGAGTATCTGACTTCAGCTCAGGTCATGACCTCATGGTGTGTGAGTTTGAACACCGCGTTGGGATCCCTGCTGCCAGTGCAGAGCCCTCTTGGGATTCTCTTCCCCCCTCACTCTCTGCAACTACCCCGCTTGCTCTCTGTCTCTCAGAAAATAAATAAATATAAAAAAATTATATACCAAATCATGGATTTATCTCACAAACATGACATTAAGCAAAGGAAAACTGATGCAAAAGTATATACAATATGAAACTATGTATGTAAATTTTGAGATACAACCTGTAGGGACCTGAGCAATTTCCCAACATTCAAGTAGTGTTCTGTTACCTATGCTGGGTGCTGAAAACATGGATGTGTTCATCTTGTAAATAATCGTTAAGTACAGCTTAATGATTTCAAGTTGCATACTAGCCTTCAGTAAAATTGACATTGAAGGTATTTATATCTATTCTGACCATGCGTCGCCAGAATTTTAGCTAGTGTCATTATTTGTTTAATATCTTTCCTAATAGAAGATGAGGGAAGGATAGGATTAATTCAAGGAAAATAGTTTGGCACATCCTTGAAATCTAGACATGCAACTAAGCATTCTTAGGCATTTACCACAGAGAAATAAAGGATTAGGTTCACACCACAATCTGTATAAAGTGTTCATAGTGGCCTTATTCATTGGAGCCCAAAATAGCAGAGATAATCCAGCTATCTTTAATGGGTGAATATACAAGCAGTGAATAAGCAAGCAGACTTGTGGTACATCCATACCACAAAATACTACCCAGTAATAAAAAGGAAGGAATTATTTATATACAGAACAACTTGGATGAGTCTCAAGGAAATTATAGGCTGATGGATGTGGAGGAACCAACCTCAAAAGGACATATGCAATATAAATCTATTTTTAGGACATCCCTAAAATGACACAGTTATAAAAATGAACAGATGACTCTTTTCCAAGAGTTACAGAAGGGGCAAAGAGGCCAAAAGGGAGGTAGATATTGTAATAAAACGTTAATGTGAAGGATCCTTGGAGTGACAGAACTGTTCCATATTTTGACAATATTGGTAGGTACATAAATTTGTACGTGTGATCAAATTGCATAGAACCAAATATACACATACGAATGAGTACAGGAAAATGAACAAAATCTGAATAAGATCAATGGATATAACAAAAGGAAATCCTGGTTGCAATGCTATGCTAGTCTTATAAGGCATTACCAGTGAGGGAAACGGGGTAAAATGTACTGTATTCTCCTATCCTGCAGCCTGCGGATTGACTTTGTTCTCAAGGTAAAAAGTTGAATTAACTTTTTGATAGTAGGAGAATGACCCCAGACTTGACAATATGCTAAATCTTGTTGGAGACCTAAAAAAGGTTTTAAATGGGCAAGATCCCTCATTCAATGCAAGTCTATATATGGGTAACCGGTCAGGATATTTGGCAGTATATGAACATTATTATTGTACTTTGCGGCACCTGAGTGGCTGAGTCAGGTAAGAATCCAACTCTTGATTTCAGCTCAGGTCATGATATCACAGTTTGAAGGATCGAGCCCCGCATTGGGCTCTGTGCTGACAGTGTGGAGTCTGCTTGGGATTCTCTCTCTCCCTCTCTCTCTGTCCCTTCCTTACTTTCTCTCTCTCTCTTTCAAAAAAAAAAAAACTTTAAATTTATTTGAAAAATTGTACTTGTGTGCTATTAGCAAACCTAAAGGAAGAATATGTATTTGTTTGTATGAGTGTGGGTATGTGGACACCGGAGGTTCAGTTATTACGTGAGCACAAAGAGAACAGAGTAAAGTACATTCTGTGGACTTGCAGCCCTGCTGGAAGAGTGACTATGCTGTCCAGCCAAAATAACTATGTCCAGGCATCCCGGTAGACATATTTCTTTAGTGGGAAAAGCACCTTAAGTTAACCTTTGAAAACCGTATTTCTGATTCTAAAAGCAGTAAGTTCTTGTAGAGAACTTGGAAAAGCAGAAATATAAGACGAGAGATATTTAAATTGGCCTTAGAAGCAGTTTTTACAAATTAGTATTTTTGTTGTATGCCCATATGCTTTGCAATAGTTCTTCCACTTGTCCTATCATAAGTATATTTCCTTGACACAGCATTTTTTTTAAATCTCATTTGTAATGTGGGTATGGTGACTTCTCTTACAGAAACACCGGAACTCACCAGTTTCATATTTCTGGAAATATAGCTACTAATATCTTCAGAAGTAGTATTTCCCATTCCATTAGTGCACCCTATGGCTTCCTTCCAGAATACAGTATATAAAAGGGGTAAAAGGTGCAAAAAGTGGAGAAATCTGTCGACACCGTCTCAGCCAGGTGATCAAAGTTGACATCAATGGTGATAGGACATGTTAATAGCGTCTATACTTGATATGATGTAGTGAAAATGACACTTCACCTCTGTGGTCTTCCTCACAAAACCAATAAATCCAGTAAAATCACTATAAAAACATCACACAAATCCAGTTAAGCCTCATTCTACAAAATACCTGATTGGAATTCCTCAAAACTGGGCAGGTCACCAAAAAGCCAGAGGAGGCTAAGGAGGCATGATAACTAACTGTAGTGTGGTATCATGGATGGGGTCCTGGAAAAGAAAAAAAGAGATTAGATTAAAAAAAAACTAAGTAAATATGGAACAGGAAGTATAAACTTCAGTTAATAGTAGCGTGTCAATATCGATTCATTCACTGCGACAAGTATGCAGTACTCATTTCAGATGTTAATGATAGAGGAACTGGTTAGGACACAAACTCTCCTCTCTGAACCATCTGTGCAATTGTTACACAAGTCTAAAACTTTCCTAAAATCAAAAGGTTGTGTAGAAAATAAAATTGTGATGAGGACTTTTTTTTAATGAATATTTTTCAGGGTGCCTGGGTGGCTTAGTCGGTTGAGCATCCAACTCTTGATTTCAAGTCAGGCAATGATCCCAGGGTTGTGGGATCGAGCCCCATGTTGGGCTCTACACTGAGCTTGGAGCCTGCTTGGGATTCTCTCTCTTTCTCTCCCTCTCTTGTTTTCACTCTCTCTATCTCTCTCCCAAAATCAACTAATTAAATAAAATAAATAAAACAAATGTTTTTCAAGATTTTTATTTCCTTAATAAAAATTGCTAGAAAGAATATCACTTGGTCTAGAGTTTTGAGCTTTGAGTTTCTCACATCTCGTGATGCACATTAACAGATCATTTTCCAAAAGTTTGTGCTTCCTAGACTTGTAAACTTCTATGCAAGTTTACAGATGTCTTTATCACCACACCTGCTATGAATATTTTCTTTAGAAATAGCAACAGCAAAAAACTACTCTGCTCTACTCAATTGGCTAAAGAAATAATACATCAGCTTAATTATTTTCTTCTCTTATTAGTCAGGGTGGCCATATATTGAAATACATCTTTGACATTTGACATCTATAAACCCGTCTTTCTTTTCTTCTTCTTCGGCTTTTATTGTTTTATTCTAAAAATCTCTCCAAACCTTAAGGTTATTGAACTTTTTTGTATTTGTTGTGAATTTTTCAATATTTAACTTCTAATTTATGGTACTCTTTGAAGCACAATCATCTTAAATTTGTATATGTGGCAATTTATAGAACTTCTCTTTTATGACTTCTGATTTTCGTATAAAATTATGCCTCATACTTAAATCGGGTTAATATCCACCTACCATGTTCTATTGTTTTAATGTTATTTATTACATTTTCTCTGTAATTTGTTTATATTTGTGTATGGTTTGTAGAACTTGTAATTAGAGGAGTCAGCACATTAGTGTTCTTTTTAAATAATGTTTTCCTACCAAATCCACATCTTGATTTCCTGCATTGTAAGTACATACGTTTGTCTATTTTGTGACTATTTTATTTGGTAGGTCTGTGTTTTTTTTGGTTCTAATATTAAAATGCTTTAATTATTGTAGCTTCATTAAAAAGGTATATAAGTGATTATAAATAGTGTGATTGAATACAAACTAGCTGTTATACTTAAAATGTTTTTTCACAACTCTCAATGATTATTTTTCTAAGTGAGTCACAAATTCTTATTGTCAAGTTCAGAAAAAGTCACACTATGATTTTTACATTTGCATAAAATCTAAAAAAGGAAGAATTGGCTTATCATATTTAATTTTCCCATCTGTGGACTTGGTATTTCTCTCCATTTTTAAATCTTCTTTTGCGTCTCTCAGCAAAAAACATTCAGATTAGTTCAGTTCAGAAGAGTTCTTGTTACGATGACTTCCAAACATTTTTGTTTTTGTTCCTGTTATGAATGGAATCTTTTCCCACATTATATCAACTATCTGATTGTTAGTTATATGAGACAACTATCAAGTTTCATATGTTTATTACTTATGTATATAAAACCAAATTTATATCTTCCAATAGTTTGATTCTGTCGGATTTTTCAGGAAGAAGTTCTTGTTAAATACAAATAATGACAATTTTATATTCTCCCTGACATTAACCATACATATTATTTCAGTTTCCTGCTTTATTGCATTACTAGGCAGGCCATAAAAATATTAAATAATAGTAAGCCTCTTTTGTCTGATTTTAATGGGGTTGCTGCTACAGTTTCCAAAGAATGAATGATCTTGTGTATTGACTTTAATAATCATATTGAAATGCTTTCAGCCTTTTTCTCTGTCCTGCAAAAATGGTGTAGCTTGGAGTCCCATGTAATGTTTATGTTTGAAAGTATGTGTTTTTGATACTGTCAACCTAGTGCCATCAAAGGGCTTGCGATATCTTGGACACATTTTATCTGCCTCCGTACCTTTGTTCAGTCTTTTTTTTTCTACCTAGGATACTCTTCCCTGATTAGTTCTCACCCTCTCTTCAAAACTATCTTCTGCATTGTCTCCTCCAAAAAGCTTTAATAGCTAGCTTGTTTCTTTCACCTACCTTGAGACTAGAGTACTCCCTGCATGGGCTGAAACACCTTATAAATAGGTCTAACACTATAATTGGCATACAACTTGGAAATTATTTGTACATCTGTTCTTAAACTATAGCCTCTTCAAAGGAAGGCACTTCATATTAGTCAACTGTATATTTCCAAGGACAACCACAGTGCTGGCAAAGTTTTTTATTTTTATTATTATTTTTTTAATGTCACTGCAGAGCCTGACACGGGGCTCAAGCTCATAAGTGGTGAGATTGTGGCCTGAATCAAAATCAAGAGTTGGACACTTAACTGACTGAGCCACCCAGGTGCCCCCCTTAAATTTTTTTAATGTTTATTTATTTATTTTGGGGGGGTGGGGAGCAAAGAGAGAGAGAGAGACAGACAGAGACAGACAGCAAAAAATTTTTAAACTCTTTCTAGAGAAAAAAAAATTATCCAGTGATGATATCTCCAAATTCTGAAGGTGAGTCACAGATAATATGTTCATTTGCTATGCATTCCACTTTAGCAATTGTAATTTTTCACTCTTTAGATAACTTGTATCCCGACTTCTCACATTAATGAAAAAAGTTCCTATTAGATTAGTCCTTATAACATGTTAAGGGCTTTAGAAAAATGAACCCTCATGACAAACCAGTAAAGCAAACAATATGATTTTTTTTTAGGTTCCACATATAAATGAGATCATAAATTATTTGTCTTTCTTTGTCTAACTCATTTAATTTAGCATAATGTCCTTAAGTTCCTTCCATTCATTCCATCACAAATGGCAGGATTTTCTTCTGTCTTACGATTGAATAATATTCTATTGTGTGTGTGCGCGTGTGTGTGTGTGTGTGATTTTATTTATCCATTCATCTATCAATGGACAAAGGTTGCACCCGTGTCTTGACAATTGTAAATAATGCCACAGTAAACATGAAGGTGCAGATATCTTTTTTTTTTTTTTTTTTTTTTAAATTTTTTTTTTTTCAACGTTTATTTATTTTTGGGACAGAGAGAGACAAAGCATGAACGGGGGAGGGGCAGAGAGAGAGGGAGACACAGAATCGGAAACAGGCTCCAGGCTCTGAGCCATCAGCCCAGAGCCCGACGCGGGGCTCGAACTCACGGACGGCGAGATCGTGACCTGGCTGAAGTCGGACGCTTAACCGACTGCGCCACCCAGGCGCCCCCAGATATCTTTTTGAATTAGTGTTTTCATTTCCTTTGGGTAAATACCCAGAAATGGAATTGCTGGATCTTATGGTAGTTCTATTTTCAAACTTTGGGGGAACTTGATACTGTTTTCCATAGTGGCTGCACCAAATTACATTGCCGCAAACCATGCACAAGAGTTCTCTTTTCTCCACATCCTCACTAGCAGTGGATACTTCTTGTCTTTTTGATAACAGCCAATCTGACAAGTGTGAGGTGATCTCTCATTAGGGTTTTGATTTGTACTTCTCTGATGATGAGTGATGTTGAGGACTTTTTCGTGTACGGGTTGGTCATCTGCACGTCTTCTTTTTTTTAATTTTTTTAACATTTATTTATTGTTGAGAAACAGAGACAGAGCATGAGCATGAGAGGGGCAGAGAGAGGGGGAGACACAGAATCTGAAGTAGGCTCCAGGTTCTGAGCTGTTAGCAGGGAGCTTGATGCAGGGCTCAAACTCACAAACTGCGAGATCTGAGCCCAAGTCAGACGCTTAACCAACTGAGCCACCCAAGTGCCCCTTCTTTTTTTTTTAATGTTTATTTATTTTTGAGAGACAGAAAGACAGAGTGCGAGCAGGAGAAGGACAGAGAGAGGGGGAGATACAGAATCCGAAGTGGGCTCCAGGCTCTGAGCTGTCAGCATAGAGCCTGACGTGGGGCTTGAACTCACAAGCTGTAAGATCATGACCTCAGTGAAAGTCAGATGCTTAAATGATTGAGCCACCCAGGCGCCCCATCTGCATATCTTCTTTGGAGAAAAGTCTATTTAGATCTTCTGCTCATGTTTTAATCAGATTTTTTTTCCTGTTGATAAACATTATGATTTTGATTTCATAGATATGGAAATAGAGCTCAGAACATCGTTGTGTGTGAGAAAGCTTGGAGTTGAAACAGGATTTTTTTCTGACTTCAAAGATGGCCCCAGAACCACACTGCTATCCATTCTTCCACTGGTAAGTCAAATTTTTACTCCCAGGCAAATAAGTGTTTGCGGTTCATAAAGTAGGACAGATATGATATTCCCAGGGTGAAGTGTAGAGAAAAACTCTTAAGTCATTGGGATGTGAGTGTGCACAAGTCAAGGGCAAAAAAATCCATGTTACAGATATCCTTTGGAATTGTTAAAAATTATGGAGGTGTCTGGGTGGCTCAGTCTGTTAAGTGTCCAACTCTTGATTTAGACTCAGGTTACGATCTCATGGTTTGTGAGTTGGAGCCCTGCACCAGGCTGTGTACCGACAGTGTGGAACCTGCTCGATATTCTCTCTCTCCGTCTCTCTCTCTACCCCTTCCCCACTTACTCTTTCTCTCTCTCAAAATTAACAAATAAATAAACTTTAAAAAAAAAACAGAAATTTTTAAAATTGTCGCTACTGGGCTTCAAGCCAAAACTGAACAAACATTAAGTTGGGTTTATTTGCGATATGCCACACAAAGACTTTCATTTATAAGGCTAAACTGTTTTAAAAAAATAAAATTAAAAAAAAAAATTTAAAGGGAGCACCGGGGTGGCTCAGTCAGTTGAGGGTCTGACTTCAGTTCAGGTCATGATCACACAGTTGTGGGTTCGAGCCCCGTGTGCTGACAGCTCAGAGCCTGAGCCTGCTTCAGATCTCTGTCTCCCTTTCTCTCTGCCCCTCCCCCACTCAGGCTCATTCTCACTGTGTCTCTCAAAAATAAATAAAAATGTTAAAACAAATTATAAGCCTAAACTACTGGCCCAATAATTTAAAAGAATTTCTATTCTCAAAATGTATCTTTTTACATTAAATAGGTGCATGATTATTGAAATAAATTTAATTTTGTTGTCCTTTTAGAGCCTACACTAGAAATTCTTAGTAGATCTTTTAAAACCGAATTTTCAACTGCGAGAGATCACAAAATTATCCGGGAAACATTCAGAAATGACATAATATTGGATTTTGGGACGATGTCCTATAAAGGAAACTTGTCCCTCCAAGTAATACTTTGTTTTTGGTCTAAATTCTGGTCTTCATATTTTGACATTCTCCATTTCGTTTCATTTCTTTTCTATTTTTGGCACAAATTGGATTGTCTGTGAGGAAGTTGATTAACTTAAGAATCCTGAAATACCACTATTTTTCAAATTCATTTCGTCTATCCATTTTTAATTTGCTACTGAATAATTTTCCCCACTAACTCCCTCTAACACTTCCTAGGCAAAGGACAGAACTTTGTTCAAATTTTAAATCAGTTATTTTATTCCACCTACTCTTTACAAAAAATGCGAATAACACTGCTCATGAGGCATTTCACATCATCTTATCTCTAGCATATGATGTTCTTCTGTTTTGTACGTGTTATTTTTCCTATACTTCCTTCTATATTCAAGCTACATCAAAGATTCTACTCTCTACTTGGTTGGTATCCTTGACCTGTCAGAGAATCCTCATAGGAACAAAAGATCTGTCCTTCTGGACCAGATCCATACTCAGTTCTAAAAAGCTTTGCCTCCCTTAGTGGAGCTAAGTGATAATGTTTATCTGGGGGAAAAAAGGCTCAGGGAATGCAGGGTATCTTTAAATATGTGAGAGGCTGTCATGCTGTAGATAGAATAGGCTTGTTCCATGATTCTGGATCGCTGACCAAATATAATTTACAGGGAGGAAATTTTTTGTTTGATAACATGGGAGAACAATATGAGCTATAAAAAATGCAATGCGCTGCCTCTGGAAATACAACTTGTCATCACCGAAGTTTCCAGCCCACTTGCGAAGACGACTTTTCAGAGATCCTTGCATTTAGGGAACAGATGAGCCTGAACCAAACTCCTGCTCAGCTCTTACTTCTACTTGCCTGTGCTTCTGTCTCATTTTCTTTTACTGTAGACCCGATCTCTCCATGTGGTAGAGAATATGGCAGCTGCAAGCCCAGACATGACAATCCCATGGACGGAGTGTTTCTTTTTCCCCCGTCTCCATGTTTCTTTCCAGGTAAAGGCCTCAGGCCCTGTTGGTCCTTGAGCTCACAATTGAACCAGCTGTTATTGTGGGTGGATAGGGTAGTACTGTTGGTTGAGACTGGTCCATACTTGTCCCTGGGGAGGAGGGGGTGAGGTCATGATTAAGAGCCTCCCAAGAGCATAGCTCATGGAAGGAGAATGCCAGGCAGGTGAAAACACCATAAACCCAAACAGAGCGAGCAGAATAATAACACTTCCACCCAGATCTGAACGATTACCATTAAAAATAATTTCTCCTTAAGCACTGGCAAACACTCAATCGTTCTTTGGGACAGTCACAACAATTCAAGAGCATTATTAGCATCTGATTTTAAATGATTAGAGTACTTGCCCTAAAGTTTTCAGGTCTGAGCATGAATTCTCACCTTTGTTTTATTTAAGCTCCTTTTAATGTTTTTTTTTTTTTTTTTTAGTTTATTTATTTTCAGAGAGAGAGAGAGAGACAGAGACAGACAGAGAGAGACAGAGAGAAAGAGAGAATCCCAAGCAGACTCCTCACTGTCAGCTCAGAGCCTGATGCAGGGATTGAACCCACAAACCGTGAGATCATGACCTGAGCTGAAATCAAGTCGGTCGCTTAACCTACTGAGCAACCCAGGCGCCCCTGTCTAAACTCCTTTTCAAAATGCTTTCAAGTTTTTACTTCTGTTTACGTGCCACACACGTGCTGGATGTAGGCCTAAAAGTGACAGCCTTTCTCTAAAAGTATGAGTTTCTGCTTTGTTCACCACCACCAGCCCTGGGCCAGAATAGGGAAAACAATATGCAAGCCATCTGATTATTTTGGTTTTCTCCACTAGCAAATATAGCACTTTGCTTTCAAATTAACAAATGATTAATCAAGATGTGACATTATGTGTGAGAGTGTAGGGTTTGGCTAGCATTTGCTGGATTCAGAATTGGATATGACACCGCATGAAGAAGCTTGACTTGTAGGTCCCAGGGCTTCTGGTAGGTGGCCAGGTTGAGAAAAGGGCAACGTGGTCCAGAAAACCAGATAGAAAACTGTGAGAAGTATCCAGCATGGCAGTTTTTGACGGATGAATTGTTTCATTTTTAATTTTAATATTTTTAACAGACTGTTAAAGTCAGACTTTTTAATAAAGTTTCTATTAGCATTTGCTGAAATGTGCCAACAGTTGTATTTAAGGGATACAAGCAAGCTGCAAATCTGTTAATAGTTTCAAAGGTATCAAGGAAATATTAGCCATATGGAATGGGGGTGGATTTCTTTATTTTTAATGGTTGATACAATGTCAGCAAAACACAGGAATTTTTGTGAATATAGAAAGCCAGTTATACAAGAACCATAATTTGTTTACTGCCTTTGGATCCATGTCCTAATGTAAGAAACTGTTATCCATTAAAATATTATTTTTGCTTGGCAATAGATAAATATATAAATCCTCTTGGGATTTGTTTCATGTTATTCACTAATATTTTTATACTCTGGGGCTTGTTGAAGTGGGGGCCAGATGGGGTGTAATGGAATAAGTATGAGGTCCTTGGTGATAAGTATCATTATTTACTTGTTTGTTTAACTACCTAATTTTCAATAATTAGTACCAAATCCTTAAAGAAAGGTAGAAATTGCAAGGTACACCTATGGTTTTGGTGGAAAGGTTTTGGACTGTTATTGTAGAAGGCACATAAAAATCATCTAGGATTCTGTCTATATAAGCGATAGTTTTGTAAAATTCTATTTTTCAAAGAAATAGACTCAATATCCTTCGGGTATTCCCACAGGGACTTCAGAGCTCCACTTCTCCGTAGGGGTGAGCCACTAAAAATGACTTTATAACACTTTTAAGAGAAAGCCTTACACAAAACCTTATAAATGGTTTGTCGCTCGGCATTTTGTACTGATGTGACCTGGGTTAGCCAAAGCTTCACCCTTCTATTGCAAAATAACTCGTGAGTCTCTAGAGATGTGGTTTTTGTTGAATTCAGGATATACTCTGTGCCAAAGCTGCCAAACATAGTTTCAATGATCCTAGGGTTTTGTTCTAATGGCATGCATGTAAAGAAAAACTGGACTCCTGCCCTCTGAAATGTGAAGGATTCAGGAGTCCAGACTGGTTCGTGCCAGACCCTCTGACATGTAGCTGACCTTAGATTGGGCAAACAGATTGTAAAACCCAAGGTATAATATTTGTGAATGGACAATGATGGGAAAATCTATGCCCATATATATATTCCATTTGATGTTGAAAGTTTTGGTTTCCTCTACCATTAATAAGGAGTCATATAGTTACCCTTTACTGGAAATTCCTAAAAAGCTGATAAAAAGGCCCATAATATTGAAACACAACCTAAATCACCTGAATACTTTGTTGTAATTTGTATAGCATACTGAATTCAAATTAGTAAACAGGACTTCCAGCACCCTGAAAGCCTTCTTCATGTCTTATGGTAACTACACACACACACATACACACACACACACACACACACACACACACACACACAGAGTTTTTTAAACTATCTACTTTTTTCCCTCTGGTCTTTTTCACTCAACATTGTATTGGTGACTATTATTCCTATTATTGTATATTATTGTAGTTTGTTCATCTTTGTGCTGTATCCTATTTCATTTTATGAAAATATACATATCATATTCTACTGTTGATGAGCATTTGGGGAGTTTACACTTTGTGGTGCCTTGTACAATTTCTTGGAGAGCATTTATACACATCTCTGTTGGGCATATACTTAGGAGTTGAGGGGAGCCTGGGTGATTCGGTCTGTTAAGCATCCAACTCTTGATCTTGGCTCAGGTGATGATCTCATGGTTTGTAGGATTGAGCCCCACATCAGGCTCTGTGCTGACAGTGAAGAGCCTGCTTGGAATTCTCTGTCCCTCTCTCTCTGTCCCTTCCTGCTTGCTCTCTATCTCTCAAAACATTTTTCTTAAGTGTTTGATTGCTGGGTTGTAGCATGCACAGTTTTTCAGCATTAGTGAATCTTCTGTAAATGGGTTACCAGGACCAGGCAAACTTCCATATTGCATTGTGTATTAGAAGTTTCAGGGTGGCTAAGTTACTGTGGTTCAATACCCTCCCCAAAGTAACATATGTGTGTGAAAATCCCAAAGACTACACAAAAAAATGTCCACCAGAGAGGTGGTGGCTCTCTGGCTACCTATCCCTGTGTCCTAATGGCCTGAGACACAGAAGCCAGTGAATAAATGCACTTATTTGGGATTAGACACTCACCTTATGCATTTGTGCAGGGATATTGCTAACTTTACGCCCTTCACCTTGTTGAACTCACTCAGTTCAGTTTCTTTTTCACTTTCTCAACTTTCTCAGCTTTCAGAATTCAAAACTTATGCCAGTATCATTAGAAAAGTATAAAATATAGGTAAAATTAAAAAAGAAAATTAAAACTCCTGCAATTTTGTGATTTGTAAGATTTATGAGATTAATCTTGATACCCTTAAATGGCCTTGGCCTCTTGTTTACACACAAATATGCTCCCTACTTCTTAGCATGGTCCTTCATGACCAGATCTCTAACTCGTGTTTTTCATTTCCTACCCTCATTCTCAGTGAACTGCTTCTATTTCCAGGAATATATAAGGCTCTTTCTTATTCTGGGTCTTGATTACCACCTTTCTCTCAGTCCCCTCCTTTGAGGGGGTATTATGTACCTCGTGGTACAAGACAGAAAAGAGTCAGAGAGGATAAACCACAAGCCATTGTCACACAGGAAAAACAAGTTCACACCCACATCTCTGTTCTTCCAGGCTGTTATTTGGCCATCAAGCTTTATCACCCTTCTTTTCCCTGGTAAAGATTTCCCAGATCTCCCCAAATTGGGTAAGAGGTTTTTTTTTTTCCTTTGTGTTCCAATGACCACCTACCTGTGCATATAATACTGACATATTCTACTTGCTTGCTTAAGGTGTTAGCCATTTGATTTTAAGACGCGACTGCCTTTCCTTATCATATCCAGAACAGCTCCAAGCAGGTCATTCATTGTCTCATTCATTATCTGCCTGAATTTTTATTGGTTTCTTTCTCTCAGAAATTGGATCACTTATGTGTTGGCTTACTTCTTTTTTAAGATTTTATTTTTAAGTAATGTCTACATTCAACACAGGGGGAGCTCAAACTTACAACCCTGAGATCAAGAGTCACATGTTCTACTTACTGAACCAGTTAAGTGCCCTGTGTTTGCTTACTATTTTTTTCAAAACATTTTATATTATTATTATTAATTTTAGAGAGGGGGGGCAGGGAAAGGCAGAGGGAGAGAGAGAGGATCTTAAGCAGACTTCACACTCAACATGGAGGCTGACAGGGGGCTCCTTCCCATGACCCTGGGATCATGACCTGAGCCAAAAGCAAGAGTCAGGCACTCAACCAACTGAGCCACCCAGGTGCCCGAGCTTACTTTTTAATTATCTGCTCCACCCCACAGAAATGGGGGTTCTGCTGGCTTACACAACAGTGTTTCCCCAGCACTTACAAGTGTACCAGGCACATAGTAGACTCTCAATGAACAATTCAATGAATAAATAACATGCGTTTATATATTACTGAAGTACAGTTGACAAATGTTACATTAGTTTCAGGGGTAAAAGATAGTGATTCAATGAGTCCGTAGGTTCTGCTCTGCTCCCCATAGGTGTAGCTATCAAGCAATAGTCTTACAATGCTATTGACTATATTTTCTGTGCTGCACCTTTTATCCCCTATAAGATTCATGCTATAACTGGAAACAAGTATTTCCATTCCCCTTTACTCATTCTACCCATCCTCTACCTCCCTCTCCCCTGGCAAGTATTGAATAAATAAATGTACTATGTAACTCTTTTTTTTTTTTAATTTTTTAACGTTTTATTTATTTTTTTTTGAGACAGGGAGAGACAGGGCATGAACAGGGGAGGGTCAGAGAGAGGGAGACACAGAATCTGAAACAGGCTTCAGTCTCTGAGCTGTCAGCACAGAGCCCGACGCGGGGCTTGAACTCACGGACCGCGAGATCATGACCTGAGCCGAAGTTGGCCGCTTAACTGACTGAGCCACCCAGGCGCCCCCATATGTGTGTTTCTTATAAAGCATTGGATTTCATCCTTGTACAAATTTCAGGTAAGAAGGAATAGGATTCACATAGTTGATTTTTCCTGAAAGAAAATGGGTAGTAGTCCATTCTCTCCAAGGGCCCTACTGAATGCTTATTTTATGAATCTGATATACAAGAATCTTGTTTAACATGAAACTATCAATTGTTAAATTAATTCTTTTTGAGTAATACTTCCTGGGATGGCATACTATTGAAATCTGTCGGGCATTCCAACTGTGATGAAATCACTCCTTTTTATGCAGGGCACAGGCATTTCATGTAAAGACCTTATGCTGAGGCACATTTGTTCAATGTGGCAGAAACTCTCTCAACATTACACTGCCTCAAGTCCTATTATGTGCCTCCCTACTGCCCCAAATCACTGAGTAAAAGGAAGGCAGAATGAGTGGCCTTCCACGAAAGACAGAGATTGAGTGGATCCCAAAGAATTGGCAAGTTCCCCCAGGTCACCAAGGAAAGTGATGGAATAACCCTTTCTTTCTTTCTTTCTTTCTTTCTTTCTTTCTTTCTTTCTTTCCCTTTCTTTCTTTCTTTCTTTCTTTCTTTCTTTCCTTTCTTTCTTAGTGAGCTCTACACCCATTGTGGGGCTCCACTCATGACACCTAGATCAAGAATCGAACACTCTACTAAGTTAGTCAGCTCTGCTCCCCAAACTAACTACTTCTTGACAGCACTGATCTCCCTGTGGCTGGTCAGTGAGGCTCTGAAAGCTTGACAAACAATAATAAAGATAAGGGAATAAGACTATTAGTTTAGGGAGGATGCTGACATCATCTCTTTATGTAAAGCATTATGCAACTAGTCAACTCTTCTTTAGAATATGGAGGATTGCAAATAAATGTTGTTTGCAACAAATATCAGTTTCAACAGTACAGTGTCATTCCATTAAAACCATCTCTTTTAGTATCACCTGGATAGCTCAGTCGGCTAAACCTTCAACTTTGGCTCAGGTCATGATTTCACAGTTTGTGAGTTCGAGCTCTGCGTTGGACTCTGTTGACAGCTCAGAGCCTGGAGCTTGCTTTGGATTCTGTGTCTTCCTCTCTCTCTGCCCCTCCCTCACTCATGCTCTGTCTTTCTCTCTCTCTCTGTCTCAAAAATAAATAAAAACATAAAATATTAAAAAAAATCATCTCTATTTTATAATAAGACTATGTATCCTCAACTTCACATTCCATCCAATAAAGTAAGGCCAAAATAATATTAGTTGTTTGTGTTTTTCTGAATAACAGAACAATACAATAAGATAAAAATAATTCATCAAATCAATATTCAGTTGTGAAGCTATTTTCAGTTTAACTGTAGCAAAAATTACTTTAAATAAGTTGCCCTATTACAGAGAATGTTTATTAATTCTATTTCCTATTTGATTAAGAGTCCTTTTTCTTCCACATTTTCAGTAATATTGAATTTGTATAGCATTAAATGTTTGATGGTACTATAATCTTCCATACATATTGGAGATTTTAAATTTTCAAGATTCATTCAAGCATTTAACTATTACTGAACATCTGTTAAGTAGGTGGTACTCTATTGATATTTAGGAAGACAATATCTGATTTCTACACTTTAGTGGTAGGAAAAAGACACTAATTTATAAGGTAGTGTGAGAAACTCATAATGAGGCTCAGACTCAGGTGTAAATAAAGTAGCATTCAAATAATTGTACTATATGGAAGTAACAGAGAAGCATTCGCAAATAAGGTGACATTTGAGTAGGTTCTAAAGAAAGAAGAGAATTTTTCTGTATGATCAAGGCTTAGAATATTTCAAGTTGAGGGTTAAGACATGGATTCGTGAAAGAGAAAGGCTTATACAGGGAACCCAAAGTGGCTAATATGGCTAAAATAAGGGGGTGCTAAGTGGCAGATGAGATTCAAACAGTAATAAGCGACCAGGCTGCGAAGGGTCCTACCTATCACACTCATGAATTTAAATTTTGTCCGGTAGACATGGAGAAATCACTGATGGGATTTCAAGTAGGGTTATATAGCTATCATTTTTGGAGCAAAAATTAAACTTTGGGTATTAAACGAAAGCTGGCTTGTTGGAAGGGGAAATAACACATGAAGAAAGTTCAGGAGTTGAGTGTGGCTCTTCAGGTGACGGATAATGAAGGCCAGTGATTCTGGGCTTCAAAGAGCTGCAAAAGTCCTGCCAGAAAAGCTGTTATTCTCAGAGGTAGCTAAATCTAGATTATGAGGCAAACAGCTGAATTTTCTGAGAAAATGTATATTCCCATCTTCACATTCCAACATTGCTATGGGACTTACATTGCACTGGCTCATGCCGGCAGGTGAACCCACTAGCCTGACAATTCTCTCCAACAACCAAATGCCCTAGGCCACAGATCTCACACATTAACTATCAGGATCACATGAAGGCGTTGTTATACCACAGGTTACTTAGACACACCTCCCGGGATTTCTGATTATGTATGTCTGGAGTGGGGCCTGGTAATTTGTCTTATCAGCAAATATCCTGCTATTGCTGATGCTGCTAGCCTGGGGACCACACTTTGAGAACCACTAATAAAAATTTGAAGAATAAGAAGGTATACATTAAGGAGAGAAAAAAAAAATCACGTAATTCAGCAAAAATATCAGGATGTGTTTGGAAAGATATTCTTTACAGAATTTTGAAAAGGAGAGCCAAATAATGAAAAAAGCATAAGTATCCAAATACAGAAGGGTGTCTGGGTGGCTCAGTTGGTTAAGTGTCTGACCCTTGATTTCAGCTTAGGTCATGATCTCATGGTTCATCAGTTTGAGCCCCACCTAGGGCTCTGAACTGACAAGGTGGGACCTGCTTGGGATTCCCTCTCTCTCTCACTCTCTCTCTCTGCCCTTCCCCAGCTTGTGTTCTCTCTCTCAAAATAAATAAATAAACTATAAAAAATCCAAAAACAGAGGGTAAATTAATAGAATACGTATCTATAACTGGGTAATGCATAATCATCAAAATAATGTTGTATAGTCTTATTTAAAGGGAGAGAAAATAATAGATTATAAATTAGGATAGAAATCGTGGTTCTTGTGAAATAAAAATCTGTCTCTGCTTGTATACATGTACGTACCTAGATATGTGTATAGAATAAGACCAGAAAGACATGTCCCAAAATGTTAACAGCAGTGGTCATCTCTGAGTGGAGGAATTTATGAGTTATAATTATCTTCTTTGGCTTCGTATGTATTTTCGTAGCCTGCCACTAACTACAATTAATTTAAGGTCACACAAGTATCTTTAATATGGATGCAGGTTGTGCATTTGGGTTGGTACAAAAGACAACAACTGGCAACACCATTGCTAACCCAGGAGGAAATAGCAAAGGCATTTTGATTGATTAAATTTTCCCCAGAGGACTGGCTATATTGCTGTGCTCTTTGCCACTTTAGGGACACAGAAGACTTCATAAAACACAGAACCCGCTTTATGTTACGTTGACCTTCCGTTCAGGCAGGAGGATGAAATCCCAAGGGAAGACCTTTGGACAGACTCTCATAACCAAATGCATGCTAACCATGAGTAGCTGGTGTTAATGGCCAGAGGAAATGGAAATAGTGCGGGAAGGGGCCAAAGCCACATGAAACAGGAAACTAGGCTCCTTGAAGGAAAAGAGGTAGAGACATAACAGAGACAGAGGATGGGGCAAGCAAAGAAACCCAGGGGTGGGGGAGTGGGGGTAGATTTAAGGTTCTTGTGGCATTTCTTTTTTTTTTCTTTTTTTTTCTTTTCTTTTTTTTTTTTTTTCAACGTTTATTTTATTTTTGGGACAGAGAGAGACAGAGCATGAACGGGGGAGGGGCAGAGAGAGAGGGAGACACAGAGTCGGAAACAGGCTCCAGGCTCTGAGCCATCAGCCCAGAGCCTGACGCGGGGCTCGAACTCCCGGACCGCGAGATCGTGACCTGGCTAAAGTCGGACGCTTAACCGACTGCGCCACCCAGGCGCCCCAAGGTTTTTGTGGCATTTCAAATTATGTCAGCTTTACTTTCACACAGAATTGAATTTAGCTGCCAAAAATGAATCTACTCTTTCTTTCTTTTTTTCTCTTTCAAAATAGTATTAAATTTATTTCAACAGTCTGTCTGAGCTATTCAGTTTTGTTATGAGCTGATGAAAACCCATCATCAGCCAATGGCAGACTCTGCCTTTCCCTCACTCCAATTTGAGGCCCGAGTACAAGCAGCTAAAGCATTCATGTCAGAAGTCAGGTGTGTCAAAGGCAAGTCTTCCTCCACTAAGATTAAAACTTGGCCTCTATTCCTACAGCCCAGAGTCACCCATCAAGAAATTCACTTTCTTGTCACCTTTCCAAGTGAAGAGCCGTTCATTCCACCAGAAAGGTGTGTTAATGTCCCTGAAGCCAGACACACTCTGGCTCTGATCTCATCTGTCCCCACAGGGTAATCAGCGCCAGACTTGATCCGAACTTGACCAAAAGGCCATAGGGAGTAGTGATGGTTGCCAGGCTCATTCTCTGAACTGCGCTTTCCTTGTACGCGATTGAGATTTCAGCAGGGATTTTTCCAAAAACCTACATCCTTTATCTCCTGGCCACTGTCACCATATGGCACTTTTAGTCTGCTCTACTGGAATCTAACAAAGTGCAGTGTTTGGTACTTGCCTTAGAAACCTGGGGTAAGTTAAAATGCTGATAATTGAACCCCAGCCTATGCCCACAGATTCTGAGTCCCTGGAGACAGGAACAGACAATCTCGACTTTGGAAGGATACCCTCAGGTGACCCTGAAGCAACTAAATTCTGAATACCACTGACAAAATGGCTAAGCATCGGAGCATCCAACTCAGATGGTTCTAGGACTTGCTACTTTTGTGCATTTGGAAAATCGCTCTCTCAGAACCTCGGGTTCCTAATCTGTAAAACCAGGATAATAATACCTGAGTTTTTCCTACAGTTGTGGGATTCAACTATATGTAAACCGCTCCAGCACATAACAAGTCAATAAATGTTAGTTATTATTATTTACTCTGATGATAATCTTATTCGCATACGTGGCAGCTTGGTGAAGAAATCGTGGATTTAGGGTAAAACTGAATTCAAATTCTACCTTTGATATGTGTGACTTGCAAACCCTTTAAAAAACAGTATTGACTGAGTGTCTATCATATGGCAAGTGCTATTCTAAAAATTTCTTTTTACATTTTATTTATTTTAAAAAAAATTTTTAATGTTTTATTTATTTTTGAGACAGGGAGAGACAGAGCATGAACAGGGGAGGGTCAGAGAGAGGGAGACACAGAATCTGAAACAGGCTCCAGGCTCTGAGCTGTCAGCACAGAGCCTGACGCAGGGCTCGAACTCACGGACCAGGAGATCATGACCTGAGTGGAAGTCGGCCGCTTAACCGACTGAGCCATCCAGGCACCCCACATTTTATTTATTTTTGATAGAGAGAGACAGAGCACAAGTGGGGGAGGGGCAGAGAGAGAGGGAGACACAGAATCTGAAGCAGGCTCCAGGCTCCGAGCTGTCAGCACAGAGCCCGATGCGGGGCTCGAACTCACAAACCGCAAGATCATGACCTGAGCCAACATCGGACGCTTAACCGACTGAGCCACCCAGGCACTCCTGGCAAGTACTATTCTAAATCCTTGGCAGGTATTTATGAATGAGATAAAGATGTTGCTTACTATCATGGTGCTTCTGATCTAGCAATGGAAACAAGTAAATAACAGAACATGCTCACAGACATACACACACATAACAGAATAATTGCAGAGTTTGAAAAACCTATGGATGGTTGCCTGGGTGGCTCAGTCAGTTTAGCGTCCAACTCTTGGTTTTGGCTCAGGTCATGATCTCATGGTCATGGGATCAAGCCTCTGTGGGGCTCAGTGCTGAGCATGGAACCTGCTTAAGAGTTTCTCCCTCTGCCCTTCCCCCACTTGCTTTCAGGCACACAAACATAGTCTGCTTCTTTGGGTCTCTCTATATATATCAAAAAAAAAAAAAAAGAAAGAAAGAAAGAAAGAAAGAAAGAAAGAAAGAAAGAAAGAAAGAAAGAAAGAAAAAGAAATAAAAACAGAACTATGAAGAAAATAAAGCAGATATTTGAATAGAAAGTTCTAGAAGTAGATGGGAGATAATTTTGGATACGTTGCCCAAAGTATTCTCTAAGAAGTTCCCATTTGAACAGCTCGTGAATGACAAGAAGGACACAGCCACATGGATGAAGATATTTGGTACATATATTCGACATGGCTTATCACAGGTGATGTTAACCTTGACCACTTGGTTAAGGTAGTATTTGCCAGGTTTCTACTCTATAAAAGTATGATTTTCCTATATTTGATTCTATGGAAGTATGTGACTAGATTCAGCTCACTTCTAGCAATATCATACTAGAAGGAAACCTTCATTCCAATGGCAAACAGGTATGAACAGTTCAACAAGAAAAAGGGTTAGAAAAGGGATGTAAACTTACAGAACAAAATTCCCATCCCGAATTACACTTTGGATGATCTTAAATTTATAGAAGATAAACATTTGACTGCATGATCATCATAAAGCCGCAGACAAGCTATTTCCTGATCTTGTTGAGGCTTGCTAAAGTGGAAATCCTTGTCATTCTTAACGTTTATTTCATGCCATCAATTCATGTGAAATGATGTCTTTCTTCTGTTCAGTGCTTACTTAGGACATAGTTGAGCAAACCACAAATTTGGTCTTTGCCCAGAGTAGGCTTCCAGATGTCACCTGCATGCATAGCAGAAACCAGGTGAAACAGGTAGACAGTTAAGAAAAACGGAGTAAAACTCACCGAAACCAAAATCTAACTCATGAATGTGATTCGGTTCCAATCCAGCCCTATAATTTTGAAAAATTCTGAACAGCTTTTTTCCCTCGACTAAAGAAATATATTTCAAAACTACTAGATCAATGGTTCTCAGACTCTAGAGTATACTGGAATTTTCCTGGAGGACCTGTTTAAAGCACAGATTTCTGAGCCATACCCCAGAGTCATTGAATCAGAAGCTCTGGGGTAGGGCCAAAGAATTTAGTTCTAGTAAGTTCCCAGGTGATGCTGATTCTGCTCACACTTTTGGATAATCATTGCCCTAGATAAATCATTGGATTCTAAATCTTTTTATTGAAAAAAAAAAAAATGAGAACTCTGATTTTGGTGTGTTAATGAGTTTACATTTTTATAGGTTATAGTTTTTAAGAAGGTATATGTGATTGGATGATGTTTGGAAATAAGGGTGGTAAAAGTCAAAAGCCCACTCTCAGTTTGGGACAACTCTTAGGGCCAACCCTGTGTCTGAGTTCACCGTGAGTTTAGATAGGGCCTAGGTTGTGATGGGGCTCAGGACGTACTACCTCAAGATACAGCACCTTGGCATACTGAATGTTTTAAAGAGAGTTTGAGAGGATGACAGAAGCAGAAGGGTCCCTATGACCTCCTCCTCCCTTCATTCTTTTGCCCTGAAGCAGGTTGTAAAACCCTCCTGTGAGAAGTACCTTCCCTCTGCAGACAACCGGACATCAAAAAGATTCCAAACAAATAGGACTTGCTGAGTTTCCCACAGTTTATCACAATTAACTCATGTCCCCCCAGTGACCATGCATTCTTTGTAAAATCTAACATAAAATGACATTAGTTTGGAGGTGCCTGGGTGGCTCAGTTGGCTGAGCGTCCAACTCTTGATTTCAGCTCAGGTCATGGTCCCAGGGTCCGTGGGTTTGACCCCACATTGGGCTCCGCACTGATCCTAGAACCGGTTTGGGATTCTCTCGCGCACTCTCTCTCACTCTCGTTCTCTCTCCCTCTCCCTCTGCCTTTTTCTTCACTCACACTCTCTCCCTATTTTTTTTAAAGGTGTTTATAATGTTTGGTTTTTATATATATTTGAGACAGAGAGAGAGACAGAGAGACAGAGAGAGAGACAGAGAGAGAAGGGGAGGGGCCGAGAGAAAAAGGCAGAGAATCCCAAGCAGGCTCTGTGCGGGCAGTGCAGAGCCTGATGCAGGGGTCAGTCTCAGGAACCAGTGAGCTCATGACCTGAGCCGAAATCAAGAACTGGACACTTAACTGACCGCGCCACCCAGGCGCTCCTCTCTCTCTTTCTAAAATACAAAAATAAAAATAAATAAAAAATAAAAATAAATAAGAACCTCAGTCTGATTCTTTGGGCCTTTATTTCCTAATGAGGTCTCCTGTGTCCTATAAAACTTAAATAAGTTTGCATGCTTTTCCCCTGCTAGTGTGTCTTTGTCCACTTTAAAGTTCAGATGCAGCCGGGGACACTAAGAGATGCGAGTACAGTTTTCTCCTTCTCTACAGCTGCAGTTGCTTTGTGGTTCAGCTTCCCTCTCTGCCCCGCACTGCTTCTCTTCACTCCCCGAAACATGCTGGTCTCCAGAGTTCTCCCCTACTATCTGCTTTCTGCCTGGAAATGTCTGCCTCAGCCTGGGGGTGAAAACTGGCCAACACTTGAATGGGTTGGCGGTGACGGTATTTTGTGTGTTTGTTGCTTCGCGTTTAAGGTTGCACAGACGCCGAATTCCTGCAACCCTGACAAGAAGCAATTGTGGTCACTCAATTACTACATAAATTCATCTGCATAGATCATCCTAGTTTGACTCGAAACAGGCTGAGTCAGGATTCTTAGACGGTGGTATCATTTCACTCATATTAGATAGCGTGGCAAAACACAATACATTTCACAGATTGCTATAAACTTCTCCTCTCCACTACCAACTTCGCTTTGTATAAACATTTGGCCAGTTTGATAATAGATCTTTCATTACCAAAAAAGGAAAAAGAAAGTTTATGGAAAACTTCAGGTAATAGAGAATCTATAAAATCAATCTATTTTTTTTAATGCTATTTATTTTTGAGAGGGAGAGAGAGACAGAGAAGAAGCAGGGACCGGGCAAAGAGAAAGACACAGAATCTGAAGCAGGCTCAGGCTCCAAGCTGACCGCACGGAGCCTGACGTGGGGCTCAAACTCACAAACTGCGAGATCATGACCTGAGCCCAAGTCAGGTGCTTAACCGACTGAGCCACCCAGGAGCCCCAATCTCTTTTTTAAAACATGAAAAACATTTTAATGTTCTAAACAGCTACTGCTTTGTCCATCCTTCTCCCCAGTACATATATTTCACCATTCATTTGGTTAGAGAATTTAGTTTGTGTTTTTAATTGCATTCAGGATGTTTATAATTTGCCTTTCAAAGATACTTTGGCCTATTAAAAATGCTTTTTCCTATGCCAGCCAGTATGACCTGTGTGTGACCACAAATCTCCCTAGAGAAGGAACTGACCTTTGCTGTTTTTCCTTCTTTCTCATTTTTTCCCTGAAAGCAGGTATCACATCTGTCACTACTTGGCCACAGTAGACTGTGCTAATTAACTTATAAATTATGTTCATGTGCACTGCTTCTCTCCTGTGAGGCAGGCCTATTTGTTTGTTATGTTACATCAGAACAGGGTTAAAGAGGGCCACTGATTTTGCATAAACACTGACCTAAATGTTTGGACACTGGAAAGCATGTACTGTTTCTTTGTATTCCCCACTGTGCTTTTCTGTAACTGGGGGGCCACGTGCACTCGTTGAATGATCTGAATAGTCAAGGGAGGTATCTTTGTACACATCAGTAGGGCAGTTTAGGGAGCAAAAGAGGTGAGCTTCAAGGCCATGAGAAACATGTGATCACTGAGGATTTGGGGAACAAGAATTTGACCATATCTTTTTTCCCCATTACTTTCCAAATTTTACTGCCCCCTGGCCCATCCTTCAAAGCGTTTTGCTTTGAGTTGGCTAATAGAGATCTGGCTGAAGCACATAGCCTTCCAGCCTGTTCAGGATTTGAGAATAGTGACTATATTTCCTCTTCAAATGGACAGATTTGAAGCATAAAAATTTCATCCTTTGGGAAGGCATTGGCCATGGGTGGAGGGCCCAAGATACACAATGGAAAATATAAACATAAGTACAATTAGACTTTAGCTGCATCCTAAAGAACAAATAAGAGAGTGATCTTGATGTACCCCTTGCCCTAACCCAATCCAGGCAGTACCACAGCACTAATAGGCCAAAATGGGAAGGTTCAAAGAGCTTGCCTAATTCCATTTGGATTTAATGATAATTTACTTGAGAATCAATCTTTTCCTGCCCAGGTATGTTTCAGTGCTCATTGAATTAATCTTTTTAAGAAAGGATTAACAGATGTAGATAGAAGTATTCATCAAGGCTAATTTTGAAACACCAATTGTCATATTCAACAAGAGTTCTATCAGTTGAAGTTGTGTATCAAATACAATCTCCAAATTGAGTGATAATAAAATGTGAAAGTCCTCAATATAATTCACCTGAGTTAGCAAATTCTTATTTATGATGTACCGTATTAAAAAAAAAAAAAAAAAGTTCATGCAGTGTAGTAGAGTGTGGTCTGAGCTGAACGAGGAACCTGCTAGATAAACAAAGATGAATCATCCAGGCTCTCTATACCTCTAAAACTTCATTTCAAAATTGGAAATAATCATAGCTACTCTAAGTTCATTGCCTTATTTTAAGAATTAATATAATAGAGCCTTTGAAATATTAGGCAAGATCTATGGAACTATACTAAGACAAATATCAAATAATCTACTGATATGGTTTTATATAAAACTATAAAACCAGAGAATTTGATCACCTACAAAAATATACATTTTGCAAATTTTTACCTAAAGATATTTCTTACATACATGAAATTTCCTTGCAGTTATACTTCTCCACTCTAAAGATTTTCCCTATTTGAGCATCAAGTACCTCTGATATTCTTGGTGAGTTAGCGGTAAATGAGACAGTAAGGCTTCATCTTCAATAATAAATAAATAATTGAAATTGACCTTATTGCAGAAACTCCCTAAACCTGAGTGCTCTAAATATTTTTTAACATTTTGATGACTTTGAAAGTATAACATTGAATCCATTTAGCCACCAAATAAAATCAATACATTGCTTTTCCAATGATCACGTACACAGAAAAATGTAAGCACCTATAGAAGTGTGAACTTCCTAGGAGTCTATAACTATTTCAAAAGATAAAGTTTAAAAAAAAAAAACAAAGACAAAAGAAAAACTCAAGTATTAAAATACTTGAGAGTGCCATCTTGAAGTGAAGATATATCAAATATTTTAATGGAGTACAAATATATATATATATATATATATATATATATATATATGCGCTAGTGTTACCACATTACCACATTAACAAAGGACATTTCCAGGGATGGGGCATCAAATTAGGCTAATTTGTCTAATGGAATGTAAACAAGCTTTTAAAAGAAGTTGTTCATGTTTAACGTGTTTAGTTCTAACAAATTTCATCTGGGTGAATCTCTGAGATTTAGAGGCAAGGAGAAAATAAGTACTCTTGTTTCTTTATTCTTTTTTTTTTTTTTTACTTAAAATGTCTATTTTCCTAGTTGTATCATGTTTATTCTCTTTGATAGTGATTAATGTGAAAGGTGGTTACTAGGATCTTCATGATTACATGTGGTATTTGTGGTACTTGAGGATAGAATGCCTTCGTAGCTATTTTTGGCACAATTCCTCGTATAAAAGGATGCTTAATGTGAATTTTCTTACTGTCTTATTGTTTGGACTGAAAAATGAAACAAATACACAGTACTCACCCATTCCAAAGTATAGTATTAGCTCATTTAGGCATAAGATTGAATTAGCTTTGTTGTTATTTTATCACCATCCTATTGTTGGTATTGTTAAGCTTGAACAAAACCATAGTATATGATACCCTGTTCATTAATCATTAAAACTTGGTTTTGCTGCCCTTTGTTCATCTTCCGTATTGAAGACATTATAAAGGGTGACTAGAGCTAGAAAATCCAGATGAAGAGCTACATAGGAGCAAATTTCAGTCCACAAACAGCAAGACTAAAGAACAAGCTTCCCATGAACCAGATATGGGGGCGATCTAGGCAGTTGACATCCAACTCTAACAGGAGATAGGCAGCTGAAAGTGCAGAACTGCCAGAAGGGGACACTTAAAATAGGCTTGTCAGAAAATGTCTTTCTGTGTCGAACGTTAGTAAGAGGATTCCTCTAAAGATATATCAGCAACCCACAAAAGGGTCCACCTCCCAGAGGGCTTACATCATCAGTGAAATACCAGGCATGACTTTTTCTGCACCTTCCCTCATCTTTAGTCACCCTCTGCTTAACCCTGTGGGGTCCTGAAGCAGAGGCAAGGAACGAAAGAAGAAATTGAATGAGGCAGCCAACTCTTCATTTATGTGTGGTGTAAATTTCCAAGGTTGAATCTGGCTTCGCCCAATGATGAGTACATAGAAAGTGCTCCATAAATAAAAATATAATTACTTTTTCGCTTTACTTTTTCTATTATCTTATGCCAATGCCTTCCCTCTATACAACTCCTCAACACCAATGTTATTTTTCTCATCCTTATTAATTTTCTACTTTGATAAAGGGAACCACTCAAGTGGTATCATTGAGCCCTCTCAAAGTATTAGTGCCTTTCTAAATATCTGGATAAATTTTATGAAGACCAGAAATCTTATGAGAGAACTGAGCTTGAATGAGAAGCACTGAGTCAAGGAAAAAAGAAAGAGTTGGAAAGGAATTTCTTAAACAAAAGAATGGGCCAGGAGCCACACAGACCCAAGCAGACTTAAGACCTGACTTTGCAATTAACGGTCTTTCTGTTCTTATTTTGAGTAGTTTTTAACCTATTTTGGCCTCAGTTCCTACCTACTATGCTACTGTGGGACTTAAAAAGTACATGTAAATGTTACTGGTTAAGAAGACCTCCACATATTGCTGCCAACATGGTTGCCATCGACATTGTCCACATCTTCAGAATCCAAATATTAACGATACATTCTTGGCAGAGAAGAGGAAATGTGTGCTTTGTAAGTTAATATTTATGAAGCTCAGCAAATACTAAAAGCTACTGGAGGAATGAATAAGACATGATATTTCAGAAGAAATATCAACCTGTGGTCATGCTATTGAATGGTGGAGGAGTACTCTTCAGAAAAATTGTGAAAGAGACAACCATGTCCATAATTATAACCCTCCCTTTTTTTCCTCCTTTCCCTCATTTTAGGTATCAAGGTCCTTTGGAGTCATTAAATCTTTCTCTGGGATAAATAATTTGACCAAATAATTCTGCTGAAGATATATAATAATGGTGGAACTGGCAGTATGATCCTGCCCATAATACTTGGGTTTAATTAAAAAAAAAAAAAAAAAAAAAACTGATTTCTAAGTTACAAGTTTCAAATTTTAATCATGTAATGTGGCCATTTGCAAGGCAGCTGAGGATGTGTTATAGAAGGAGAGCTCTTCTTTGAATCTAAAGTTGTTGGAATAGTATTCACTTGCTTTGACCTCCAATAAGGCAAATCCCTGTTTAAAGCTTTGTTAAAAAGACTTATAGTCCCCCAGTTAAAATCCATCCTTCTTTTGTCCTTGGTCACAAAATCCTGATTTTATACTAGTTCTCTGTGTGCCCCAACCAAAACCTACCTTTCCCACCTCTCTTGCATGAACAGGTGAATGAGTAGTAAGTGGAAGCTGTTTGGTGAGACTATGCAGGAAGGCTCCTCAAGAGGAGAATGGATGGGTATTTCTGCACCCCCCCCCCTTACCACCCTCTTCCTGCTTCTCTGCCTGAAACTCCATTGTGGTAGCTGGAGTAACAACAGCTATAAAATCATTTTAAGGACCAAAATCATGTATTAAAAATGGTAGAACAATAATAAATTTCCAAGATATGGACCCACCATACTTGCCCTTGACTAATTATTTTTAAGTTCCTTTTGTGTGATATAAAAATAAATGTCTACCTTGATTAAGCCATTGCTATCTCTGAACTGCAACCCCTAGCTGACAGAAGCATTTTACCTATATGCAATGTGTAGTGTCACAACCAGAGCTGACTTAGACGGAATATCTAGAGGTCTAATCGATGAATATGGAAGCAGGCTAAGCGATAAGGCTGAGCTACAGAGGTTGTTCATATGAGACACTGTATCAGGGTGTCTAATCAGTTCTGTGTGGCATAGTAATCTAGGCAGCCAAGAAACATGCAGGAGACTGGCTGGCAGTAACCATGGTTACTGAAAATGTGACTCTGCATAAAAACCTGCTGACAAAGAGTAGAATCTTGATCAGATGTAGTGGATTGAAGAGAACCACAAATTATTTGAGGCACTGAGGGATCCATATTCTTAAATCTGGGCAGGCACTTTGACTGCTTTAACTGATAGAATGCAACAGAAATTATGCCTTGTAGTTTGAGTCGTCATTCTTAAGAAACTGGCAAATATTACTCCCTAACTTCTAGAAGGCTTATTCTCTGAACCAGAGCCACCATATAGGAAATGTAACTACTCCACTGAAGACACCTTGTGGGGGGATTCAGAATGATATAGAGAGGGAGAGGAGCCCAGCCCAGCCCTTTCAGCCAGGGAATCACCCCTACAATGAACCAGGTAAATGAATGATGCCACCTTGGACCTTCCAGGCCAGATCAGCTGCCAACTGAATACCAAATCAAAGTCATGTGGAACAGAATTGCCCCGCAAAGCCATGTCCAAATCCCTGACCCACAAAATCATGAACTATGATAAAATAGTTGTTGTTTTAATCCATTAAGATTTGGGGCTATTTTAAATGCAGTAAGAGAAACTGTAAGTGAATCAGCAAGGGCTAAGTTCAAGAGCTAAGACTCAAGAAAGGACAAGAGATCTTCCTGAGGACACCCAAGAACTACTAAAAATATAAAAAATATAATTCTATTTGGTCCAGACCTGTGGAGGAGAAGCATTTTCATTGTGGGATACATACATATTCTTTTTAGTTAATTAGCTTATAAGTCTCTAGATCTTAGATCGAATAAAGCTCATATAAATAAGTGGGAAAGAAAAATACAAGAACCTAACACAAGAATCCAAAGTCTGAGAACACAATAACGAGCTCCACAGACCCAAGGAATGAAATTCTCCAAGGAATGGATGAAGGATTGAGAGTTGGCCAATGGAAGTTAGTCGTAGATTCAGCGGTAGGGATGCATCAAGGGCTGAGGTAGGAAAAAAAGAGGCAAGTATTCAGGTATCAGGGTGGAGTGTATCAGCAAATTGAGTGTAAATTCAGTTATATTAGTAAGAACTGAATTGTCATGAGAAAAGGGAAGGAGAGAGTTGAGGAACCACCAAGCAACTAGTACAAGAAATCAAGAAAGTACGAAAGTGACCAGTGAAACTAACTGAGTTGCTATACCTTACATCTTCCACTCTCCCTACTCACTGACTTTGGCAGATGTAAGAGGACTTTTTGCCTGGTTCAAGTATTTTGTATCTATTTGCAAGATGAATTTTAGGGAAGATATGATGCCAACTACTGTTGGTAAAGGTGTGCCCAGTGGAATCCTCAAAAAATCGGAAGATGAAACAGCAAAGTAAGGCACCAAATGTTTTCTCATGACATCCTAGGAAAGAATAATTGCCAGAGGCTGTGAGCAAGGTGGTAGACTGAGGCTGCAGAGAGATTTCCAGGAACATGAAATGCACATCATCTGGGCTCATAGATATCAACAGAGAGGCTCTTGATTGAAAATTACTTTTCAAAACAGAAAAAAAATATTATAAAGATACAGAAATATTTAACAGAATGTGAAGGCAGGTAAGTGGCTAAACTCGGAGATGGAAAGCCCGTAGGAACCCAGATGGCACCTACTGTGTCCTGACCTTCTCTCTGTCCACCTGTTTTATTCCTCCTCCCCTGCCCTGAGTTAGTTGGTTTTCCTTCTGTTGGCAGGTGAGACTGCCATCACACAGCCCCTGGGCTCCCATCTTCTCTACTCGACAGATGGGCTGCCTTTAAGTCTCAATCCCAGGTTTCCAGGAGAAAGACCAAAGGAAGATAATTTAAGTTTTATGTCCACATCAATCTACTGTATTCAGAATGACCCAGTCGCATATATATACATGGCTGTTATAGACCCAACTCTGCAGGCAGGATGAGCAGTCCTGAGAGAATGCTTATGATTTGGGCATAGGGCTTAAAGTGGTGGTCCACAATATTATATATGAGATTCTCTATTGTGCCACCATAAACACTATCATTTAGGAGATCTATGCCATCTTAACAGGTATGAAATCTTGCAATGACATTTAAAATCCATATGAACGTCAAGTACAGTCTCAGCAATGTTTAGTTCGTATTATTTCTTGGATTGTTTTCCATAGGTGCACAAAATGTCTAAACTATCCTACCGAATTACCTGTGATGAAGGATTGTCTTGTCCAATTCTTTGGTCTTTTGTTTTTCTTCTCTCTCAGCTGACTTCCATGCTGCAGGTTTTCTTTTCTTTTTTCTTTCTTTCTTTTTTTTTTTTCAAATTATTTGAGAGAATGATCAAATTGGAAAACATGAAAAACAATGTATTGCTTTGTTTCAACTTTATATACCTTTATTGTAATCCATATGTAGAAATAGGCCCCTGGATTTATTTTATTTCCTAAACTAAAAGGCTTGTTTTTAATTTTAGACACTTCAATATGGATCTAAAAAAGGATTATATTAGTCCATTTGTAAGAAAACTTTCTTTTCCAAAATGACTTAAACTACTGTGTGCTTTTACTGCAGTGTTCACAGTAAAGACAACTTCAGAGTCATTTACCTCACCCTGATGTGGTTCCATAAATCTGCACATAGCTATTACCTTTGTAACCCAAGAGGCTGTCCCAGTGAATCAGCTTTGGTCTTTTATTTGGAATAGTACCACTGGCTATGTCATTTGGGCTTTCATGTGGTTCTGTATATGTCATTGTTGAAATGCCTCGCCTTGCTTTGTTCTGCCTGTTGGAGTAGAAACTAACCAAGCAAAGGTTGGACAAGATTACCCAAGATGATTCACGCGTAGTGTAATGGTTTGAGAGGTGGGTGTTTTTGTACTTGTGAATGCCAGACATTTGCAGCCATGATGGATGTACTGAAAAGCAGTTCATTTTTGATTCTAATGGTCACTTTTAGTGTATTAATTCAGCAACCTCATTCAAGTGAGACCCTTCAGTAGGTGTGAGATGTTGGAAAATTCGGGAAAGAAAATAGAGTATGAATGAAACACCACTTATGATATATTTATTGACCATCAACTATCATATTCTTCTCTACTTGATCATATTCTAGTCTTTTTGTTTTTGCTTTTTTCCTATAATGAGTTTAGGTTCCTTAGTTGGTTTATGTCTAAGGGACAGGAAGGCTGAAATTTGAAACCCCACCCGGTTCACTGTCCTTTTCTTTTCTGTGAAGGGAAGCTGAAAACTTCAGTAACACCATGTTTCAATTATTTTTATTTTAGACCACATGGGCAGGACTGCTCACCACTGTTTGACAGGATGTTGCTGTGTCTTCTTGGTAGGGGTCCACTGCCCTTCAAAGAGAGAGAATTGGATTCTTTTGACTCTTAAAAAAAAATGTCAGCCACACACACTCAGACAACACCTCACAGGGATATATGTCTGAATGAGAACTTTTGAATGAAGTATGCTTTCTAGTTATTTTCTCTTACCAAAGAAAGGAATATATTACTTCTTGTGAGTTCTAGGAGCTCAACTTTCTAACATTCTGAAAGCTATATAGATCCACAGTTGCTTACCTAAAACTTCTGAGCTCAGAGATAATTCAGAATTCAGAATTTCTCAGATTGAATATACTACATGTTATATAATAGCTGAGATTGATCTGGGAAGAACTATAATAAAGTCCATTAATAATTCTGCAGTGAAATATGTGGGTATTCATACTAAGGAGGATAGACAAAGATTGATAATGCTCTCATGTCAATTCTGGTGAGTTTTCCACAAATCAGTTCAAGCCACAACCGATTTTGCCCCCCTATAAGTTATAAAAGTTTTTGGTTTTCAGGGTTTTTTGGTTTTGTTTTTTTTTTTTTTTTGTTTGTTTGTTTGTTTTGATTTAGGAATTACAAGGAGGGGATGCTTTTCCTAAATTCATAGGTTTCAGGCATACTGTAGATACTGACTAAATACTTATGGAAATAATTCACTGGTTGAATGAAGGGTTGACTAGGTATAATAATGTGTAAGTGAGTGAATGGACAGTCTTTCTCTTATAAGTTAGAAAATAAAGAGGATAAAATATTTTATGGTTTAATAAGATCTCTAGACATGAAACCAGAATTTAAAAGGAAAACTGTCCCAAATGAAGTAGGTTATTTATTTTGCTAACCATCACTGCACAGAGCATTTGGGGCCAGGGTACTTAGAGTTCATATTCGATTCTATATATACTCAACCTGCTTGTATCTCTGATTACATTCTTAATCTTTCTTCTTAAAGCTTTGTGTAACCATTAACTACAGGTTACCTTTCAACACAGAAAAAAAAAAAACAATGATATATAAGAAAGTAGATGGTTACGAGTACAGGCTATTCTTTTAGAGACACAGATGTTGCTTTGTTGCTTCTTTTAAAGAGATTTTGCCAGCATTTAGTCATACAAAAAAAAAAAAGATCTTTTGGTTTATAAAGTTTGTCATATTCCTTGTCATACTTTCAATTGAAAAGTGTTCTGCACATTTAAGGGGTTGTTATGCTTTGGAGATTTATTTTATTGTATATTTGATACTATTCAGAGAAAGAATATGACTAGAACACAAAAGCACGCTGGAACAAATTGTATACGTTATCTTCACCTTGAAGAATTCTCTCATGCCTCGAACTTGCCTTTCAGCCGACTGCCTGCAAATGAGGACTTCCTCACTGCCTAGTCAGCAGGTGAGTTATTCCAGAGCTACGATCTGTATCTCCAGGTTTCCCAAGGACCTTCTTGAATTATATCTATTGTCTCAGCATATTTACCCATGGTATTCCTTACCATTCTCAAAAGAATCTTAGTTTGGATGAAAAATTTTATAATTACCTTAATTAATAAAAATTCTTATATAGATATTTTTAAATGTTCATGCTTTCCCAGCAAATTCATCCCTTCTCTCAACCTTATGACTGTATCACATGATGAACATTTCTGGTTGAAGTGACTATATTAAACTCAGTTTTCTAGAGAACAGTTAGCCCTTGATGGAAAGCATTAACTTATTTTAATTTTCTTTTTGAAGTGTTTTCCCCCAGTCAGGAAAAAAAAATCTTTCTCTTCACCCACAGAGACTCTTAAAATATGTTCTTACCATTTACCAAAGGCTTTCAGTTAAGCACCAATTTCCCCATGGAAACAAAGTCATTGGAACTCTAATAAAAATGAGTATAAGTCCAATGTGACAGAGGAACTGAACACTCCCAAAATGTTTGCATTGCAAGGCCACATGAAAAGGCATCTTCTTTCCTACTTGCCAGCATGTTTCAGCATCCCTACAGTCTGCCAAGATTAATAGAGGTGTAAAAGCCATGTGTTCAGCATTGAATTTGTTTATTAAGGAGGGAGGTAGAGAGACATAAGTTCTGGGAAGGAACTGTTGAAAGGTAGGGTTATTCTGTTGCTGATAAAACAGAGAAAAAATAATGTTTCCTACTGGGGAGAAAATAAGGATTAGCTAAACAGATTGATGTTTCCACGTTTATCTACAGGCTATACAGATATGTTTACTAGCATGATAAACGACTAAAACATTCAACAGTGGAAGGGGGGTGGGCAGAATAACAGTAGCATCATTATTTCTTTCTTTCTAAAAAGAAAAATTATTTTGGCTTCCCAAATGCTACTAGATGGCTTCCATCACTGCACCCATATTTCATCATTAAGACTAGAAAATAAACCCATTGGCTAACCTTGGTGGCTCCCAGAAACACATCCATTTACTAATAAACAGATTAATCCCCTTACCTGGAGTGGGAGACAGGTAGATTAACTCTATGGATTTTACCACTAAAACTAACAGAATGAGTCTTCGTCCAAAAGAAGGGAGTTTTCTCAACACGGACTCTGCATGGAATCGTTCCAGACCTCACTCCATGTTTGAGTCTCGTAGAATTTGCACACGGTACTGGCTGGTAATAACTACTATCTCGTTCACTTCAGAAACACTAGAGCAATGCTCTCCCAATTCCTCTTGGCAGATCCTAAAGCATTTTCATGAACATTGGAACTGCTATGCACTGAAAGTAAAGATCAAACAAAACAAAGAAAACAAAACAAACAACAGTACTGCTCCCGAAAGAAGGGACTGCCTTCTCTTTGTTTTAAAATGAGACAAAAATAATGTTTCAACCGTCTGGTCTCCCAAGAATCTCATGTCCTTAGGGGTGGCTAGGAAGATACATTGGTAATGTATAGACAGTGATTTATTAACTCACAATTAGTATGTATGGCTTGTTAACTTTAAGTTTACAATCCGAACATGAAACCACAGGGCTATGCAAGAAAATTCCAGACATGTGGTGATCTCAGACGGAGATCTTTTATTTTTTTTTTACTTTTTTTAAAGTTTATTTATTCATTTTGTGAGGGGAGAGGGCAGAGAGAGAAAGAGAGAGAGAGAGAGAGAGACAGAGAGAGGATCCCAAGCAGACTCCACACTGTCAGTGCAGAGCCTGATGTGGGGCTCCATCCCATCAGCCATGAGATCATGACCTGAGCTGAAACCAAGAGGTGGACACTTAACCCACTGAGACACACAGGCATCCCTCAGACTGAGATCTTTTAGTTAAAACATATCAATTTTTTTAAAGGAGGAAACCGAAGTGAGTCAAAACTGCCCATTCACTAATCTGGAGACAAGAATTGTGTTCCTCAGTCTACCAAAGCCCTATCTAGGGCTTTCACTCTTTTATGCTTTATTCCAAGAAAAAAAAAAAAAGAGAAAAGAAAAAGAAAATAGTCTGAGTACCAATGTCATGAATATACCAAGTAATCAGGGTAACAAAGAAAAGAAAACAATGTTCACAGCCAGAGAAAAATGCAAAGGTCGCTCCTGGCTGTAAATACAAGAGAGAAAAACTAGAATAGGATGATTTTCTCCTCAGACACAGCAGGGAAATTATCTAAGAGGAAGTCAAAAGTATGCAAATGTGATTGGGTGCTGAATGCAAAGAACTTTGAAACAGATTCTGAGCAGAAGCTGGTGGCTGGGGTCTTAATCAAGCCTTGCTGGATTCCAAGCGAAGGGAAAAGACATTCTTACCTCTCAGACATTTGCAAAGGTTGATGACTATCAGAGAAGGTCAGTAGGTACAGAGGTACTTGCCATTTTATGGCCACATTTCCAGTTCTTCTGCAGAAACTAAAAATACCTCTTACTGGGAAGTCTTTTTTTTTCCTTCTCTTCCTTTTGCAGGTTTTTGTAGAAAATCCCTATTTCCTTCAGTCTCCTTCAGCCTCAGTAACATTCTGCCTTGGAATGTCGTGCTAACTTTCTGGTCATGTTGCCCAAAAGGAGCGAAAAAAGATATGAATGAGTGCTTTCAGGTGCCTTCAGGCTGGGGTTCAGGAATTTGGAATGTTAGAAACTCTGAGGTGGAAGGAGGTTTAGAGGCTGTTAGCCTAGTGGTTCTCAAGCAGAGGTGGTGACTTTTGTCTCCCACAGAACATTTGGCAAAGTCTGGAGACATATTTGAGGGGAGTCACAAAGGAATGGGAATTATAGTAGCATCAAGCACCAATGTTACTCAACAGCCTACAATGCAGAGGACAGCCCCTGCAACAAAGAGTTACCCCAATTGACAATGGTATCTAGGTTGAGACACTCTTCTAAAAGATTTTGCTTTATAAAGGAGTGTATGGAGGCTCAGTGATGCTCAGCCCAATCTTAAGCACTGGTCTCTTGACTCCCCTTCCAGTGTCCTTTTATGTTATAATCAGAACTACTATTTGCTCTGTTAATTCTTGAGGCTGGTCCAGATTTTTCTCTTAAAATGCTCAATATTTTTGAAAGGAATGAACTCTGTTGTGTTCTCTCAATTGGTTAAGTATCTCTAAAAATGGTGCATTCGGGGCGCCTGGGTGGCGCAGTCGGTTAAGCGTCCGACTTCAGCCAGGTCACGATCTCCCTGTCCGTGAGTTCGAGCCCCGCGTCAGGCTCTGGGCTGATGGCTCGGAGTCTGGAGCCTGTTTCCGATTCTGTGTCTCCCTCTCTCTCTGCCCCTCCCCCGTTCATGCTCTGTCTCTCTCTGTCCCAAAAATAAATAAACGTTGAAAAAATAAATAAATAAAAAATAAAATAAAAATGGTGCATTCGCCTGCCTTTAAAAAAAAAAAAAAAAAAACATTTAAGAAAAGTTAAGGAAGCTGAGTTATTCAATAGGCTCTGGATGGCTTCTCATGAGCATCTAGTGACAATGAACCCAGAAAGGCCTATGGGTTTAAGTCATAGATCTAAAACCAATGATATATATACAATGTATACAGTAAAGTGGTCTTGAATTTAAGAATAGTAATTGAGAAACAACCTCACCTTCTCAAAACAATAGGAATACGGGATGTTGACTCAAAATCAATCTGCTAGATTTTTCCTAAGGAAACTCTCATAAAGCACAGTACATCTCTTTATTGCTTCTTTTCTGGCTTTCTGTGCAGGGAAGATAAACAGATCAACAGTCTCCATTATGTGAACTTGCAACTCCCCTCTTCCTTGGCCATTATGTATCGTCGAAACTATGCGAATTAATTATTCACATAAATATTGTAATAATTAATTTTTAATTAATTATTGACCAAGTTGCACCCCCCAAAATTTATACTGTGAAAAGTTTCAGAAGATTTTCCAGGGTTTTAGCGACCGTGTGCTTTCCATTATGGTTAAATTGTATAAATGTAAAAGCCTCCCCTCCTGAAAAGGCAGAAACAACATGAATTTCACACATTTGAGCCTTTCTTGAGCCAGGGGCCTTCCAGGTTCTGTTCCAGGGGGAGCAGAGATTTTACCCCAAAACTTGCCTCTTTGGCATATGGATTATTGTACGCTAATTACTTTTAAGAAACAACAGACACAACTCTGAAAATTGAGAAGTAAAAAATATTTATACATATAAGGGGCATCTCCATTTGTAAGGATGTCTCTTTCACTGTACCAGCAAGAAGAGGATGACCAAATTTCTTGAAATTCTTATTAATGAAGACGGCAATGACTTAAATCTGCATAACAACCAGACAGACCCTTGTTTACTGTGCTTTTGGGTTACTTCCCATAACTGTCCCCATATCCCTCAACATCTTTCTTTTGTCTTTAGCTGGTGATGGTATTTAGGATGATAACCTGATTTTTTTCTGGGTATTATTCAGTTTCCCTGGGTTTTCCTCCATATATACAGGAGGTTTACATGTTATTAAACTTCCGTTTGTTTATCTCCTGTTAATTTGTCTTTTATTACATGGGGTGGGGGATGGAATCTCAGCTAAGAGCCTCAAAGGGTAGAGGGAAAATTATTTGTCATTCCCCCACACAGGCTTTAACATATCAAATTAAGGGGACAAAGCAGAATGAATTTTTTCTTCTTTCCTGAGAGTGGCTCCTGAATAATCTCCAATCTTCTTAAAAGAATATAAGTGACCTACACTTTAGCTTTATTTCATTCAGCCTTTATACAAATATGCTGATCATTCATCTGTAATACATGCCCATAATAAGTCTCCTTATTAATCTCTTTCCCAATAAGCTACCTGTCTTTAATTATTTGTAAGCAGTTCTCTGTAGAAGTCATTAAATTTTTGGAAAACCGGCATTCATATGGTTTCCAAATTTCCTGACTCTTTCTTTTTGAAAGAAAGTAATTCCTGTCACAGTAATTCCAGGAAATGGACAGGCACTGATATTGTGTATCTTGGCCCAAAAATCTTAGGCCTGGCAAGACCAGAGAAAAGAAATTTACTATGGTATCTATTTACAAACCAAATATAGACTTAAAAATCTACATCCTTATTGATCTCTTATCTCCAAAGAAGCTTTAAATGCTTTCTCTTACATGAATCTCCTTATGTTCTAAAAGTCTACCTGTTTTCAAATTCATTTAAGAATTACAGTATTAGAGGGGCGCCTGGGTGGCGCAGTCGGTTAAGCGTCCGACTTCAGCCAGGTCGCGATCTCGCGGTCCGTGAGTTAGAGCCCCGCGTCGGGCTCTGGGCTGATGGCTCAGAGCCTGGAGCCTGTTTCCGATTCTGTGTCTCCCTCTCTCTCTGCCCCTCCCCCGTTCATGTTCTGTCTCTCTCTGTTCCAAAAATAAATAAACGTTGAAAAAAAATTTTTTTTAAAGAATTACAGTATTAGAGCTGGTCAGAGACCCTTACTGAAATAAGGGATGTATTGCTATGAAATACATCAAGGGTTATTTTATTCAAAGACTGTGTGACTTCTGTACTCCATATATATAATGTATTGTTTTATTTACCACAACTTGTTAACATCTAATTAAATATCTGTTCTATCATGATTTATAAGAAATATATATGGTTATTCAGACGAACAAAAGGTATTTCTTACATACATTTGGTCCTCATCCATGATTCCTCGCTCACAGCTCCCAAAACCCTTGGGATTTCCTCAGTGAGAAGAGAAAGAACATCCTCTGTTATAATATTTGGTCTTTTTCCCTCTGTTATTAAAAATCCTTCAAGGCCATAAAGGTGCACTGTGTGTGTTATTATTCATAACCATCCCCTTTTCTCTAAAGCTGGATTTATATTAATAAGGCGATTTTTGGAAAGCACCTAAGGATGGAGGCTGGCTGCCAGAGGAACCAACCATGAATACAGGGTTGTAACTTTCAGTACTACCTAATATCTAGGAACATTAGAATATCTAGGAACATTAGAAAGGCTAGAGGTTGAATCAATCAACAATGGCCACTGATTTAATGTGTAATGAAGCTACCATTAAGAAGAGAAGAAGAAGAAGAAGAAGAAGAAGAAGAAGAAGAAGAAGAAGAAGAAAGAGGAGGAGGAGGAGGAGGAACAGAGGGGGAGGTGTAGGGGGAGGGGAGGGAGAGGGAGAGGGAGAGGGAGAGGGAGAGGGAGAGGGAGAGGGAGAAGAAGAAGGAGGAGAAGGAGAAGGAGAAGGAGAAGGAGAGGAAGTAGAAGCAGAAAGGGGCTCAGAGAACTTCCAGCTTTGGAAACCAGAGTGCTTCCTTGTGCTGCCATGCCAGGTCCCAAGATCCATGAGAAGAGAAGCTCCTTAGATCGGAACTTTGGCCTATGTATCCCTTCATTGGCTATTGAATTGTGTCTTTTAATATCCCTTGCAATAAATTCAGTAATCCAATGAGCAAACCATTTTCTGAGTTCTGTGAGCCATTCTAGCAAATTAATTGAACCCACAGAGGGTGCCATGGGAACCTCTGATTTATACCCCGTCGATCAGAAGTACAAGTAACAAATTGGACTTGCGACCAGCATCTGAAGTGAAGAGATGGGAATGGTGCTGTGAGTCTGAGTCCTTCACCTGTGGGATCTGACGCTGTCTACGGGAGATAGTGTCAACATCAACATCCTGCTGGTGTCTGAGAATTGTCTACTAGATTGAGGATGTCTCCACACATACACACATGTTGGAATTGGATCCACGAACCCAGAAGAATATCTCAGCTCTAATTCATTCCAGTGTCTAACACATAATAGCACTCAGAAAATTATGTGTTAAATAAATGAATCTGAATCTCCTATTTGATGTCGGGCCCTTAGAGGACAAGACTGATGTTGGTTAATTTGTGATTCTTTAACAAAAAGCACAGTCTTTGGCAAATATTTGGAACTCAGATAAATAATTCCTGAAATGAATTCTCTCCATTAAAAAATAATAATTCTTCTGAGCTTCTGGTTTCCAATATAAGATCTTGCCTTACATAGAAATAATAATTAAGGGGGTGCCTGAGTGGCTCAGTCATTTAAACAGCTAACTTGATTTTGGCTCAGGTCATGATCTCACGGTTGTTGAGTTCCAGCCTTGCGTTTGGCTGGCTTGAGATCCTATCTCTACATCTCTCTCTGTCCCTCCTCATCTCTCTCTCTCTCTCAAAATAAATAAATCAACATAAAAAAAAGAAAAAAATTAATTAAGAAAATGTTTACACATTGGGGCGCCTGGGTGGCGCAGTCGGTTAAGCGTCCGACTTCAGCCAGGTCACGATCTCGCGGTCCGTGAGTTCGAGCCCCGCGTCGGGCTCTGGGCTGATGGCTCAGAGCCTGGAGCCTGTTTCCGATTCTGTGTCTCCCTCTCTCTGCCCCTCCCCCGTTCATGCTCTGTCTCTCTCTGTTCCAAAAATAAATAAACGTTGAAAAAAAAAAATTAAAAAAAAAAAAAAAAAGAAAATGTTTACACAGATAAAACCATTAAACAAGGATAGATTTATTTTTATCTTTTTTTTGTTTCCAAAATATTACATGGCATCTCAGTTCAAGTGCCACCTCTGGAATGGCATCCCTCTTCATACTTACTTCATTCAGCACATCGAGCCTAGGGTTAGGCTTCCTTGGTTCAAGTCAAATCCCTGAAAGTAGAAAGGAGTTAATGTAGCCAACGTGCACTTAGTCTGTGGCACACAATAAATGCTATATGGATTAGCCATAATTCCCAAAGCCTTCTGCGCAGTTTTCTCACAGCGGCATGAACGGATAATTACCAGACAGTTCCCACATTTACACTGTGAACTCCATGAGGATCATTTAATGAAGCATTTTCCCGTTTTACCTTCAGCATCTTGGTTGGTGTCTGAAATTCTGCACCCGTCGTTCCACTCACCAAACGTTCACTGAGCTCTTATGCACCAGCTCTGGTCCGGGCTTTTAAATACAAAGAAAAACCAGTGCAGAACACGTGCCCTTGTAAAGTTCACAATGAACGGTTGCCACAGAGAAGCAAATAGATGAAACTAAAGAGAGGCAACAAATGCTAAATGAAAACGAACGTGGCCCTGTGGCAGCAACGTGTGCGGAGCTACGCCTGTGGGGTGGCATGGGTGAGGGTGGGGGAGTGACGAGGCCAGTGGAGGGGCGGGAAAGAGATGGGACAGGCACAGATGCCAAGGAGGTAGCAGCTGAATTGAGCCATTAGGGATTAGCAGGAGGAGAAAAAGGCGTGATCCTTGGAGTTTTGCTTTGAATTCTTGGCAGCTGGAGCTTCTGGTGGGGGAGGGGAAAGGCAACATCTCCAGCCACCTAGATACGCTGTTAACCACTAACAGGTATGTTCAAACCTACAGATGCGAAAGAGCATGACTCATTTCAAAAATCCTATTTCCCAGCAAACAAGCAAACAAACAAACCGAGTGACTCGTAACAATTTGTGATGAGTAAAGATCATTAAATGTATGTTCTTGCTTTTCGTTTTTTAATGCTCGACCGTAGCATACATTTGTCCATTCACCCGCCTTCCACGTTCTTCTTCAGGATCCTAGTCGACATTTGAGTCTATTCTGTCATCATGTTCACACACCAAAAATCACTTCGGGCATCTCCCGTTAGATACATCCTAATGATCACACCCCGCTTTCCAAACTCTTGCCTGTGATCATAACATCTTTAACACTTTTAAGATTCAGTGCATAATTTTAAGGCAGTTAGAAGTACGTCAGTGCTTTCTGTTTCCTGTTTGTTAAAGCGTGTACTTAACATTTGTTTCTTTAATTCAAAATGTATCGGTTGAAGTTCAGGGGCGTCTTTTTAAAATCAGGTGGAAGCTTTAGACAAACAGCTTATTCCACGCCTGGGTGATGGTCCATTTCTGAGTATGAATTGATCACACCAATCTTTCCAGGCTGTGAAAGTGCTGCTTTATTAGAGATACTATTTCATTTAATTGCCTGGCTTGGCATCTGAGAAGACACCCCTCTCTATACAAAATAACACTTTGTTTCAATGCTGTATCATCTTTCAGAAGAGTTTGTTTTTGTTTTTGTTTTTGTTTTATTCAACAACAAGGGATCCAAATTTCAGGTCCAGTTTAACCAAGTGAGTTATTTTATTAGTCAAGTTCCAATCAGGAGAGAGAAACCACATAGCAATTTAAACAGGAAAAGCTAAATTTAAGGAATTGTTAACTATCGCAGTGGAATAAAATTATAAAGGAGAAAAAGACAACTCTGAGGAATATCCGCGGGCTCAGGGAGAATGCCCAAGCGAGGACCAACCTGGAAAGCAGAACAGGGGTTGGAGGGGATGCCCACGGCTGAGACTCAGATCTTATTGGACAGGGTGGGCTTGCGGTTGCAGTGGATGGTGGATAAGTTCCCTGGACACCCAGACCAGAGCTAGTCAAGCCAGTGGGCAAGCAGGGAGCATCCTTCTGGGATGCAGGCCGGCCGAGGCTCAGGTGTCCGTACAGGAGGACTGGGGGGGTGTCGGGAGTCGGCTCACTAACAGGATGCTGCAAGGCCTGTTGTGATGGGCTGATTTGGGAGGGTCACTGAAGAGATCACCAGACTGGGCCCCTGGCCACAAACTCTTTGAGAAAGCTTGTACATGCTAGAGTGGAGTACCTCTAACAAGAGTACACGGGAAGCACAACAAAACAAAAAAAGGGGGTAGCACACGACAACCAGGAAGAGAATCCAGTGTTCCATCAGTGTTTCTACTGTAAGCTTTACATTGTGGTCCTTGCAAAGAATACACACTCAAGCCTGCATCCCAAATCTGTATTTTGCTTGTGAACTCACTGAGATCTAGGAATTTGTTACTGAACCATAAGCTAGCCCAGATTTGTAAGCAGGAGAATAACCTAATCAGATTTGTTTTCAGAAAGATGATTTGTCCAAATAAATGCTAAGCTCATTTTAGTAAAGACAAATTGAATTAAAATAGGAACAAATCTCAACAATACATATTGTTAAACTAATCTCTACATGATGTTACAGTACTGTTGAACTCTGGTGAGAGCAGAGTCAATGAAACGGTGTGAATAATTGAGAAATTTTATTCGACATAAATTCAGAAATTTAAAAGTTCGTGAATTATCCTGTAGGTAATATAAAAGTCATGTGTGTTTGTGACTTTTCTTATTAATTTTTTTTTTTTTTTGGCATTTTGACCTCTCCTAACGAGCACTAAAGCACATTCACAAACACGGTGGCAGTTGAAATAAGTTCCTGGTGTTGCTGAGGTTTATGATAATAGGAACAAGTGATGATTGAGAATGATCATCACAGGGCAACATGGTTGTACACGTTGGTGACTGCTTGAGAATGTCCATAGATTCTCATCATGCAACTGCACATGTGTTATTTCTAGGCACTGTTACACAGAGTCATCATTTATTTCTTGTTCAAAACCACACTGCCTTGGCACAAATGCGATTCTATTATGAATTGCCAACATGGTCACTGAGATCTGGAAGAATTAAGGAGCCTTTCTTCTCTTTATTTTTTTTTCTCTTTTTTCTTTATTTCTCTTTTTCTCTTTCTCTTTCTTTCCTTCTCTTTCTTTCTTTTTCTTCTTTCTCTCTTCTTTCTGTTTCTTTCTTTCTTTCTTTTCTTTCTTTCTTTCTTCTTTCTTTCTTTTCTTCCCTCCCACCCTTCCTCCCTCTCTTTCTTTCTCTTTCTTTCCTTCTCTTCTCTTCTCTTCTCTTCTCTTCTCTTCTCTTCTCTCTTCTCTTCTCTTCTCTTCTCCTCTCTCTTCTCTTCTCAAACAAGGGTCTTTTCTAAGGTCAAGGAGATACAAACACCTGAGAAAGGAATCTCATTGCCAATGCCTGGCACATGAGAGGTGGGCAAATATTATCCATATTTTTATCATTACTTCAAATCACTCACAGATATGATTTGCCTTACTGTCACAGAAGTACTCCAAGACAATTACTGTTTTCATAAAACAGAAACTTTGTTGCATAATTGCAGCAATTTATGATTTGATAAAATTAATAAATGCTAATTCCATTAATGTTCCTTTTGTGTCCTTTACCTTTGTTTTTCTATGCCTTAAGGTTTATTTCTCTGTTGCCCTTCTAAGTTGAAATTCTGAACCAGTAGTTTCAAATGTATTTAAATATTTATATATTTAGATTTATAACTTTATATAGCAATAATATAGCAATAGTAACAGCAGACATTTACACAGCACTGTGTAATAGACACTTTTTTAAAAATGTTAATTTTTGAGAGACAGAGAGACAGAGCATGAGCGGGGAGGGGGAGAGAGAGAGGGAGACACAGAATCCAAAGCAGGCTCCAGGCTCTGAGCTGTCAGCACAGAGTCTGACATGGGGCTCGAATTCACAAACCATGAGGTCATGACCTGAGCTGAAGGCGGACACTTAACCGACTGAGCCACCCAGGCGCCCCTAATAGATACATTTTTAAGCATTTCATACATACCGGTTTATTTGAACTTCCGAACAGGCTTATCATGTTGGGTGCTACAGCTATCTGCGTGTAACATGTGAAGAGGCAGAGAGAGGTTAAGAAACTGGCCCTAGTCACACAGCTACTAAATTGATGCAGCCAGGATTCGAATCCAGATAACTTTGACTCTATAATCATCACCCTTAATTATAGAATTTGGCCTCTGAGAGCCTAATAAGTACAACAGTAATCACATTATCACAAAGGAAAGCCTAAAAAGTCAACTGAATCACCCTACAGCAAAGATTCTATTTATTAGTAGGCCTCTCCTAAAAATATCTGTATTATCTGGGACATGGTATCTCTCTGAAAGTTCAAATGTAACCAAGTTTTAAGTCGTAATGTATTGCCTGGCACAAGTTTTCTCTCTTTTCCCTTAGCTCTAAATTTCAGTGAAGTCTGTAAGATTTGTAACAGTGTTTCAAACATGAAGTGTGCATTGGTCTGATTAGTTACTGTTTGATTTTTATTTTTGTTTGAGGGGGGACCTGAATAGAACTTGGAAATAGATTTTCACATTAAACTATGAAATTAGAGTAGCCACTGTCAAGGTCCAAGTGCTTTTTCTGAAAGTGCATTCGTCAAGACAGCCATTCTCTAGTTATGCAATTATATAGTAAAACGACTTGTGTGTATATGGGTGGGTGTGTTTAGATATTTTTATATATTTCTCTAGGGAAAAAATGGCAACTGAATTCATATGCACACAGAAAACAATTTAAAGGTTGGAATAAATAAGTAAAGAGGAATGACATCATTCAAAGCAGCAAATATCCTGTGTCAGGATGGGGTGGGGTGAGGGGGAAGAGATAGGGGTGTGGGAAAGTAGAGGTTTTCAGTTCATGTATCAAATTTTGTTCAAGTAATTTGTAACTTTGTATGTCGACGCTGGAAACAGTTTACCTGGGTAAAAAAAAAAAAAAAAATTAATACACATCCATTGTTACATCCCCAATTCACATAGGAGACTGGACCATATGACTTGAACCTAATACCTTTTCTATGATATAAAACAATTATCTTTAACAGGCTTGAATTGCTTACTTTTAAGCAAGGGAATTATCACTGAGTAACTATGGCCTAAAGAAAATATTAGCCATGGAGAAGACATATATTATTACTGAATAGCCTGCCCATTTCCTTTTTAAAAGGCATCATTGTAGGCTTTTATTGGTTTAGTTTTCATCTGCTTGAAAATGCCTTCTCCTCCTTCTTTTTGGTTGGTTTGTTTGTTTTAAAAACCAGCACCACAGGGAGAGGAGCAAAGCACAGCTTTTCTGAAAAGTCTTTTGTGTCTGTTCATGTTGGCCAAGGAATTAATCCCAGACCTGGCTGTTCGTGTGACAATGTTGATATCTGATTCTGTCACTCAAAGGAAAATAGGAAACTTTCCCTTGGCATCAATATTTCTGAACTTTCCTGAATTGGGTGAGATACAGACACTATTACTTCGAATTTCATTTTTCCCTAGAAAGAATGGTTACCTTTGACAAGGTAAAATTTATATATTATGAACATAACTTTGCTTCTTTGTTTGGAAAGGTTCCCAAACCAAGTGGAATCAAATCAGAAATTTGAGTCCAGTCTTATAGTTAACATTTAAAATTTCAAGCTACTTAGCCTGTTATTCACAGTTTGTGTTTTTATTTCTATATTTTCACCTCCCTACTGTTCCTTATCTTCATCTGTGCTATTTTAAACACTTTTATTGTAAAAGGTCACTATTAACATAATAGTCTCACGAGCATCATTGAAGAGGAGAAAGATGCAAGTAAACAGCATATTTTATCCTATAACACTTTTGGTAACATTCTTGATTACCTGCTTCTAAATCTACAGAAATTAGGCTCCAAAATGGCCTGATTTCACTGTCACGACTATATGAAGATTACATACAAACTGGGAGCTAATTTGAGAAATAGCTTACCAATGTTGTAATTAAAATATATAGATTTTTATTATATATGTATATATATATATATATAATTAAAAAAAATTAATATAGAAGCCTATACCTAGACTATGAAAACCTGGCTTTACCTCTTGTCTCTTATTCATAAAACTCATTCCTTTTATCTTATCTAAACCTAGGGCTCAGAAAGTGTTCTGAGAAGTAAGGTAAAAGAACTTTTTAAATGGTACAATGCCAAGCAAAAAGTGTTTCAAAAATACCTTCAATGTAGGTCATATAAAATCTCCATGTGCGTATTTAGCCTATAAAGAGGTTGAGGAGTCATTAATTAACTTTTATTTAAGACTCGTATTTTCTTCCTCTGTGCATTGCGGAATTTTACTAGCTTATTTTAGTTGCAAGCTGCTTTCTTATTGTAAGCTCCTTGAGTTCATATACTAAGTCTTACTTAGTAATAGACTATAAAAGTAATCAACAACATTTGAGGAATAAATGGAAAACTCTCTTGCTAAGGAAGATATCTAGATTTCCCTCTAATCTCCTTCACGTTCCGCCATGAAAATACCTATTTATTGCTCTCATCAGAAAAACGCACGGAGGACTTAATTTGGGGGGATAGTCCAGCACTGAAACAACGATTTAGCTTTGAGTGCCGGCTGGATACACAATAGGTGTTTGTTCAAAGCATACTCAGTAATGATTGCTAATGGATGAGTGTACTTTTTTAGAAAGCTGTTGACAACTGTTCTGCGTACTTGTTACCATAGCTACTTGCGCAAACTTCTTTACCTCATATTGTGAGAGGGAAGGATAGTGTGCATAATATCTTAAAAACTGGCTCCTGACAAGCAGGAAGAAGGAAGGAGCTCCCTCCAGGAAACACAGCATCAACCTTGCAGTCTTCTGTTGGTGTTCCGAGCGCTCAGAATGCTTCTTGTGTTTTCTGCCCTTTCTGTCCGTCAAGTGTGGCTAGCTCACCGGGCCTAGACATCCAGCTCCTTCCATACTGAGACTTCTTGGCTGCTTTCCTCGGCCCTGAACAAGTGCACAGGGACTGTTGTCACACATCTTCCTACGCTTTGGAACTCTGTAGTTTGCCGTACAGGCTTCAGCAGGCGCCAACGACAGGCTTTCCCAGAAGCATGATTCTGACCTTGAAGCCACCTCTGATTGGTCCCCTTGACCTTAGACTACTCTGATTGGTTCTCTCTCTTCCTCATGTCAGCTCTTCTTTCTTAAGACTCCCAGGTTTGTGGGTGAGCCTGTTTTGCGCTCTGAAATGGGATCTTGGCTGAAATGGGAGCTTGACTTCCAGAGCTTATATGGAAATAGCCCCGTTCCTGTCCTGCCTTGTATCATACCTTGTACAAACACCATCAGGGAACCTTAGAGATGGTTCACAGATTTAAAAATGAGAGTAATGAGAAAGGTTAAAGAACACAAATTATTTAGCCTGGGAAAGCGAAGTCTAAAGGACAGCCTAATAATGGTCTCCAATTATGCCAAAGGTTATGTTGGCATCTTAGTGCTGCAAATTGCAACCAGCTGTCTTTAATCCCTACTGAAGACAAGAAATCATGGGTATGAGTGCAAATTACAACACAGGAGATCAGGATTAGGCATTCAAAGAATATCCTGATGGGATTGTCTTATAGCAGTCTTCATATAAACAGAAAATATGAGATAAATAGGATTCAATATATTCTTGAATTTCTTTGGGTGAATTGGAATATTGAGCTCTTGAGTGGGTCAGGTCTTCAACTGGTTCACAGGAACAATAGTCAAGGTCATCTGCTCTCCAGGTGAAAAGAATAAAGATTGAAGTTGATATGGACACTCTGAACTTTCACCTTTGACTCCTCCCATTTGTCCGTCATCTTACCATATGTCCCCCAATATATTTGTCTTGCTTTCCTGCTTTTAGTACTAATTGTGTGCTGGGAGTGTAAGAGCCAAATAAGACAAGGCATCTGTTCTTGGCGCCAATTAACGTGGGCTTATTTTCAAGTGTATCACATCACGAAATAATACTTTAAAAGGAAGCATTGTGTTGCCACATCTTTCATTCATTTATTTGAAAGATACTCTTTACCTTTTATTTATTCGTTTAAAATAATAAAAAAAAATTCCCCAAACACAAAACATATGGTGTTAGGCACTGTGCTATCAGTGCTAATAAAAATTGTATGAAGTTGTGTACCATTTCTTAATTACCTTAATTGAAATTTTTCTATCATTTATTTGTATCCTATATACATTTTTAAGCATTTTTTAGGAGCTCAGTTCTTTTCTTTTCTTTTTTTTTTTTTTTTTTTGGTAGATGGCCGACCTCTGCAGAAAACATTCTCTGACTCCCAAACTCCCCTATTTTTCTGCTCTCATTTTAGGGCTTTTCTTCAATTCATGTGAATTCAGGAAACCTTCTTTTTGTGCATTTAGCATGATCTAATATATATCACCTATGGCATCTGAGAACCAGGCTGGATATATGTCCATTTCTTCTTCAAAATTACCCATAAAGATTGCATCGAGCCAACTTTCAGAAATCAGTAAAACCTATTTCCCTAAGTGACCTGAAGGAGTATCACCCATGAGCTAGATTGGCCTGTTATGCTAATGTTCTTTCTAGCACTCCTAAGGTAGTTAATGGTCCCTCTCACTGAGGCAAGTCAGAGTGGTGAATAGTTCATTACCATATAGAGAGGCTTCATTCACCTCTATCAAAAGTCCTGGTTTGTTTTTTACAAAATTCTGATTCTATCATTATCAAAAAGTATTCTCTGTGTCCCTTCCCATTCTGCTTTATACATGTTTGTGGACGAAAGCATGGATTCTTTGTTCAAATAGCCTATAACATGACTGGGGACTGTCTAATAACGTGTGCCCAGCTACCTTTTGCCAGACTGTCTCACAAGTATGACTCAAGAGGAGCTGCCTTTTCTACACACCTGAAAGCGCTCCTTCCTCTAATTGCCTCGTTCAGGGTCAGTTTTCTGTTTTGCCTTTTGTTTCCTTATCCACAAAATGCCTTTCTTGGGACTCAACACCTTCCATTCACTCCTGAGAACCTAGATCAGATCTACTGGAATGCCTTACCCATTTGTAGAATTTTCAGCCCTAAGACAATACCGGTGCCTCTTAAAAATCACTGTATTGCATTGTCTCAGGTCTTTCCCAATTCTGGTAATCCGTTAGAGCAAACTGACAATTGCGGGCGTGTTCCTGGAGATTTGCTGTGCTCAAAGGCTTAACAAGTTTTCTAGGAGATTCTGACACTCACCACAATTTAACAAAGGGAGGGTCAGGAACTTGTCATAGATCAGGAGCTCTCCTAGAACCAACTTGGTAGAAACTCACGTGGAAAGTTTTATTACAGTGTTTGAGGATGCCTTAACATCTTGTGTCAGAAATCACTGTTCTTCTCGCTCAGTTGGGGATACAAAAGTGTTCATCAGTCCTGCACTGCACCCTGTAAATCCATGCCTACATCTAACCCTCATCTCTTCATGGTACGAGACATTGAGTCCTTCTCTGCAAACTCTTGTACTAGAAACACAACTTTTGTTTCTGAGCAGAATGCTTTCCTCTATTTCATTTGGATGCATTGGTAGTGACTCAGGATGTTGAGTCACTACATCTTGAGACGTACAAATATTCTTCCAGAATGTACAAATATTCAGTGTAATATTCACTATTTGTGGGAACATCAACATTTAAAAATGTATGTCCATCGATTATTTGGTCTCTGGCAACATTGGGTTTAAAAAAAAAATCCAATGATTATTGTTTGGCAATAGTGTGTGAGTCCTTGACCCTTAAGAAGTTTGGAACCTTGTGTGATGAAATTAATCAGTAAACAAATAGTTGAATGACATTTTTAATGTACATAACATCAATAATACAACAAAAGAAGTACTAGAATAAAAAATATACCAGGAATTTTATAAAAATCTATTAAAAGAAAATGAATAAATGCATGAAGGAGTAACTAACTGCAGGTAAACTGACAAATCAGTGGTATAGATAATGCTATATAATTTTAGGGTAAGAAAATATTATTTTAGACTGTTGTGATTCCAGAAAGTCTTCTGGAAAAGGAAAAACTGAAATGGAAAAGAAAAAAAAAAGCAATTGGAAAAGACAGATTAACATATTATATAATTATTCAAGTTTACAGTAGGACTTGAGATCTGACCCATTTCTTGTAGTGATTTCTTATTTAATTAATGGAAAAAAAACTATTTAATATTTGAATATGAAGAGACCGGAGAAGAGAGTTTGAAAATTGCAAGGACAGGTTTTTCAACCTATGTTTTCTTTTAATTTTGTTTTTGGGTTAACACACTGTGTCAGAGTAAACATTTTAAAAACATCATTTGTCAAAGTTAACAAAACCCGTCATACATAAACCAATTGAGGGAGACAACAAGACAGCAATGGGTCTACCGGTTCATTAAAAGTCGTACAACACTTGTAGAGAAAGTCACATCAAATTGCTTAATGACAGTTGGGAAAACAACATCTTGAGTCACTTTCACTGAATGTGTGCCTCTGAATGCCAGAATAAAACTGAAATGTTACAGTGCCAGAAACGCCAATTTTTACCTGCTAACCACACCCATAAAATACATAAATACAGTAAGGAAAAAGGAAAGCAAAAGAAAAAGTAAGAAACCGCAGCATTCAAACAGCTGTTGCTGCTTTCTGGCTAATGGGCTTTATTTTGGGGGGAAGAAAGCACAATTCTCTATTAAACTCTCTGTGTATGCGTGGAGGGCAAATTAAAAAGTGTCAGGGCTCAGGAAAACACTATTATACCCTCCCCCATGTGTTTAGTATAAAGAAGGTTTTTTCCTCCCACCTCCCTTTTCCCTCAAAAGAAAAGAAAAAAAAAAAAAAAAGTCTGGTGGCAGGGAGAAAAATTAAACTCATAGACTGGGTATTTATACTTTCCTGTCCAGCATTGAGGAACTTTGATGACTTACTCCATACTACACATTTTCATCACACAAAACATCACTTACAGCACTTATGTGATTACCTAATTAAGTCATTAGACACAAAGGTGCTTATCATGAGATAATTACATCCTGGGGATAGAAAGAAACAGAACCTAGCTTGAAACCGGAGTCCTTCCTATTACAAGGGCTCCTTCGTTAAGGAAACGGTATCCACGCAGGCAGGTGGAGATGGGAGCTGTGTGTTTCTCTGCTGAGACAGCTGGGGTTGGGAGTCAGGCTGAAAAACCCTTGACATCCAGATTTTACTCAATTATGTAGATCCCACACTAATCTCTGCAAAGACACTGATGGGCACGCCGCTCAGAATGCAGAGGGCTGGAACGACGTTCCAGAAGGATGTGAAACACCAACCACAGAGCTGAATACACTTGTTGCAACTCCCCTGGAGGTCTAATTGCTGAGAAAATTAAACATATAAAGACATACCTCCGCATGGCAAACTTAGAAGTCAAATGTTGCTCAACGTGGTCTTGAAAACCATCAGATCCTATCACTTGATGGTAACTACAGGGGGAGAAGTTTCCCAAGGGTTCCTCTCAGTTGCATCATGTATACATCTACAAATTCGTGTGTGTGTGTGTGTGTGTGTGTGTGTAAATGCTTATACAAACACATATTCATACACACTGCACATATAAGCATGAAGATACAGATGGGCCAACATTTAACAAAGTTACCCAAGCCTGTAAAATTGTAAATGATACATTGATGAGTTATATCACTGAAACAGCTTTAATACTGTAACCTGCTACATTAGACTTTACAGGTACACAAACACAAACAGTCACACATGTGTACATGTATTAAGCTCTACTCAGAGAAGCTATGGGCATTCCTTTTCAAACGGATTTTCTAATGCTAGTGGTTTTATGTACACAAAGATACACCGTAGAAACACCTATAGCAAAAGCAATATTGTGTCCAAAGAAAGAACATGAGCTATTAATAGTTATTAATGATAACACAAAGCCATATTACCTAGGTATTTAAACAAAAGTCACATTTTTCAAATAAAGGTGCTTATGAAAGAGAAAATATACAAAGAGAAAACAAGATTGATACTCAGAGAAGTAACTTGCTTTAGGAGAAATTGTAAAAAAAAAAAAAAAAAAAAAAAAGAAAGAAAAAAGTGTGCAGATGCTTTCTGGCTCTGATCACTTAAGATTACTGAAATGTTTACACTTCAAGTTTGAGATTAAATTATAGATTCAAAAAAATTTTTTACATTTTATTTATTTTTGAGAGAGAGAGAGAGAGACAGAATGTGAGTGGGGGAGAGGCAGAGAGAGAGACACAGAATCTGAAGCAGGCTCCAGGCTCCGAGCTGTCAGCACAGAGACTTATCTATGCTGGGCTTGAACTCACAAACCAAGAGATCATGACCTGAGCCTAAGTCAGTTGCTTAACAGACTGAGCCACCCAGGGGCCCCTAAATTATAGATTTTATAAATATTTTGGGACTACACTGTATATGAAGAAATAGAATTGAAAATATAAACATTTTAAAGGTGTAGTCTTAAAGGTGGTGTAACACTAGCATTGGCCAGAAAGCCAGCTAAAGTTCTAGGTCAATCTTTCTCCTACCAGCTTTGGTTTAAAGCAACATGAGTAATATTTCTTTAACTTAGCTTTCATATGGTAAAATAGGTCATCCATATCTGTCCCTTTCTCTACCCATCCATTTCCTACCCCTCTACAATATAAAACACACATACATCATAGGTCATACCTTCCCTTTTTAAAATCATTTGGAAAGCTATCCAATTAAAAAAAAAAATATATATATATGTTCACAGTCTATGAAACATTCATCAATTTTTTTCAGCCAACTTCTACTTTTTTGTTAGAATATGCAATTAGCTACTAGTGCAGACGGTGGGGTTATGATTTTGTGCTTTTCTCTGTATTTCCCAAGGACCCACTCAAGGCCATGCAAGGACATGTTTCATGGGTGACAACAAGGACCTGACTAATGACATTGTCTTTACCTTCCAGATCTTGCAGCCCAAGTAAGAAAAGTAAAAGAACACCCCAAGTAAGGAAGTGTGTAACTGAATGATGAGCTGTGTAATGCATAATAGGTATCGAATCTTTCAGAAATAACTTGAAGAAATTTACAAGTTGGACAAGGAGCAGAGAGAGAAGAAGGCTGTGCCAATAATGGCACATATACCAGGTTGAATATAAGCACGGTAGCAAGAGCAAGGCACAGGGTAACAACTCACCCACAGAGGTTGCACGCAGAAAGCTGTGAAAATCTACTCTGCCAAAATAAGGGATCACCTGCCCCTCTTGGTTCATTCTGGTTTTACATCTAGTTTATAACTTGATTTAAAAACATTTGACTTTAAAATCTGTTTATCAGGGATGCCTGGGTGGCTCAGTCGGTTAAGTGTCTGACTCTTGATTTAGGCTCAGGTCATGGTCTCATGGCTCACGGGATCGAGCCCCGCATCAGGCTCTGTGCTCCCACTCTCTCCCACTCTCTCTGCTCCTTCAGTGTTCTCTCTCTCTCTCTCTCCCAAAATAAATAAACAAAAAAAAATCTGTTTATCATTCCAAGTCAATGATCTATGGAAACTATTTTAAAATACAGATAAAATTGGAGATGTCTGCATCCTGCTGAGGTCTTGGGGACATGAGCATCTTTTAGAGTACTGGTAGAATTCTGATCAGTCCTAATTTCCAGAAAGCATGTAGATAAAATGTGTCAAGATCCTTGAAAGTGTTTATATGAATTAACTCAGTTAATTATATATTTGGGGTATATGCTTAAAAGAAAAAAAAGACAAATTAAACACAAAAGTTTTAAGTACAAAGATGTTTATTGCAGCACTTCTTAAAATAGATGAGAATAATGATAGTAATTTAAAGTTTCCAATAATGGGTATCGATTATACAAATTATAATATAGCCGCGTGCTGAATATTATGGTCATTATTTGTACTGTTTTTTTACAAGTAGTACAGTGCATTTCCTTGTCAATGAAATACGCATTAATTTATATGTATATATGGACACACATTCAGAAAAGTCCTATATCACATAAAATTAAAATGTTCACAGTTACTAACTCTGGGAAGTAAAATGAAAGTGTTACATTTCTTCTTCCTTTTTTATTTCTCTATTTTTATCACTATTCCAAAGTAAGTCCATAATATTTGTGCGCTAAAATTTGCTAAAAGTCAGAGCACCAGTTGAGATGATATTTATAACATATTTTATAAAATAAGAAAAATATCATTTTAATTTTAGGCAAAAAAAAATGACATCTGAAATTTCATTTGGCATTATTGATATTGTTTTCCAATCCTTGCTCTTTTTTATTTTTTATTATTTTTTAAATTTTTTTAACATTTATTTATTTTTGAGACAGAGACAGACAAAGCATGAACAGGGGAGGGTCAGAAAGAGAGGGAGACAGAATCGGAAACAGGCTCCAGGCTCTGAGCTGTCAGCACAGAGCCCGATGCGGGGCTCGAACTCACGGACCGCGAGATCATGACCTGAGCCAAAGTCGGACACTTAACTGACTGAGCCACCCAGGTGCCCCCAATCCTTGCTTTTTTTTTTTTTTTTAAATTTTTTTTTTTATCGTTTTTATTTATTTTTGAGACAGAGAGAGACAGAGCATGAACGGGGGAGGGTCAGAGAGAGAGGGAGACACAGAATCGGAAGCAAGCTCCAGGCTCTGAGCCATCAGCCCAGAGCCTGACGCGGGGCTCGAACTCACGGACCGCGAGATCGTGACCTGGCTGAAGTCGGACGCTTAACCGACTGCGCCACCCAGGCGCCCCCAATCCTTGCTTTTTTAATGGTCTTTCTTCCTGGACTGTATGCTTCATGTTCTCCTGTTTGCTTCTTACCTCTCTGCTCAGTCCTGTTTCCAGAACCGGCCCTAGGTCCTCTGACAATCTGTTAAAGATGCAGATATATCTCGAGGTTTTGCCTTGGTCCATAGCTCTAACGCCCCCCTCTTTTCTTCCTAGATTTCAGCCACTACTAAGGTTGTAACTACCTTTATCTTCAGCTAGACCTGTAAGATATTTCCACATAGATGTTCCACTTATCAACTCTGAGTTAGTCAGCATTCCTCAGAAGTCTCATCTTCCTCCTTCACTCCTTTTCTTCGCCATGGTCCCCACGTTCATAAGCTGAGCTAGAAACGTGGAAGCCATCCCTGATTTCTCCCTCCCACCCCTTCCCACTTCTTGCCAATCACCCATTCTGATGATTTTACCTCCTAAATATTTCTGGAATCTGTCACCTCTTCTTAAGTACAACTGTCTCGAATCAGCTCATATCATCACTTCCCCGAACCACCGCAAAGGCCTCCTAACTGGTTGACATGTCTTGAGCCTTGTTCCTTCTCAAACTCATTCTGCAAAGATTCGCCAGAAGTTCATGCCTCAGCCATAAATTTGAGGAACGGACTACTCTCCTTTCAATCCTTCAGCTGCCCCCCGTGGCCTGCAGGAAAAATTCCAAGTCCCTTAATGTAGTTTGCAGGATCTTTCCTATCATGACCCTTGCTTTCTGAGGATTTCATCTCAATCTCAAACACAGAACTGCTTATATTTCCATCCACGCATCAGCTCCCCTCATCACTGTATGACCCTTGTGCCTTAATGTGCTATCTGCCTTTCCATATGCAAGTCCATTTGGCGGCTAATTCCTACTTACCTGTTAAGACTCACCTGAGGTTTCTCCTTCTCCAGGAAGCATTACTGCCTCATAAGACAACCAGTGGTGTGCTGATGCCAGACTTATGAGATCATGAGTAATGATTATTAAGTTTTCAGGAATTTTGTGAGCCAGCCATTAAACACAGCCATTGATAAAAATGAATTTAGATAAATTTATGATTAAATTTGTGTCCTCCCTCTCTCTCTCTCCCTGTCTCTCTTTTTAATTAGCTTGACTGGAGGCTTATCAATTTTATCGATCTTTTCAAAGAATAAGCGTTCAGTTTTATTGATTTTTTTTCCGTTGACTTCCTGTTTTCAGTTTCATTGATTTTGCTCTAATTCTTATTATTTCTTTTCTTCTGCTTCCTTTGGATTTCCATGGTTCTTCCTTTTCTAGCTTTATAAGGTGGGAACTTAGATTATTGATTTTAGGTTTTCTTCTTTTCTAATATACGCATTCAGTGCCATAAACTTCCCTCTGAGGGCTGTTTTCACTGTGTCCTACAAATTTTGGTAAATTGTGTTTTCATTTAGTTCAAAATATTTTTCCATTTTCCTTGGCATTTCTTCTTTGATCCATGTATTATTTAGAAGTGTATTATTTAATCTCCACATACTTCTGGATTTTCCAGTTTGATCTCTTTTCTTTTCCTTTGTATATCTTTGTGCCTGCATTTGTTGCCTTGTTTTATGATCTACATTGGTGCTCACCTCCTGTCACAGGACCTGACCCATTTGAGGTGAGAGAGTGTTTTAATCGCCTTTGTCGCCAATGTCCATCCCTAGGTCTGACACACAGTTAGTGCTTTGTAAATATGCTTACATGAATGAATGAAGTATCTGAAAAGAATCCATAGTCAAAATTTGGGAGGAAATACACCAAAAAAGTAAATAGCATTCATTTCTGGACTGTGAGATTGTGGCTATTGGCTAATTTAAAAATGGTTTTGTGATACTAAGAGGATGATTGTAGTTGTATTAAAGAGATTGTTCATTTTATTGTTTGCAAAACGCAAGAAAGGCTTATGTTGCAAATCTGTCATCCATTCAACTCTTTTTACAGACCTGCTGCCCAGAGCCATCTACTTCCAACTCTTGTAGCCCTTTCTTCTGGTATTTACTTCCATACTCCTTAATACTTTGCTTTGTACACTGTTACTGATGTTGTTTCTTGATTTATCTCTCGAAGTCGTCTGAAGGGATAGCTATTTTTAAAGCACCATCACCCAAACACATGCACACACACCCCAACCTCCCAATATTTAAATCACAATTTTTCATTAAATCCTCATTCACTATCTGTGATATTCTAGTTTTAGATTTTAATTATTTATTTTTGAGAGATTGAGAGAGAGACAGAGACAGAGCACATGTGAGCCAGGGGGAGGGGCAGAGACCAAGGGGGAAAGAGAATCCCAAGCAGGCTCCACAGGCAGCATTGAGCTCGACACAGGGCTTGGTCTCACAAACATTGAGATCATGACCTGAGCTGAAATCAAGAGTTGGTCGCTTACCTGATTGAACCACCCAGGCGCCCCTGGTGTCTGTAATATTCTAGCTATGTAAATACTACCCATTACTGAGCCAAGTTATATACTTCAACTTTATTTCCTTTCTTATGCAAATTTCTGTTTTCCCTGATGATACTGTTTGTTTTACTTTATTCTACTTGTGCCAGGAGTCAATCTTGAGGATAAATGCCACAGACCCATAATATAAATAAAACTATAGAATGAGGACATAGTTGACAATGGATCGTCTATTGTCCTGGTTCTTTTACGTGAAAGAATAACCCCTTTTACTCTTAGGCACTGTTATTTTGGATTTTCTGCTATATGTCATTGAATCCACTCCTAAAAACATCCCAATTCGTACCTTTTCCTTAATTATTTATATTCTCTGTCTCCTTCCCCCCCCCCATTTTCTCCTTTAACAACACTAGTTTCTGAGCTCGAAGAAACCTATTTGAAAAATAACCACATTATTACGTTATCTTGCACAACTGCTTTATTTTTCTAAGCCTCTACTTTTTCATCAATAAAATTAGGATGCTAACAACCCACACCAAAGTCTTATTTAGAGGTTTCAGTGCTGAAATTCATGAGATGCTGGTGGTGGTGGTTACCTGGAGCAGCAGCAGCTGGTAGGACAAGAAAAAGGTCACAGGAGTGACAATACCTCTAGAGAAACTTCTTTCTTAGACTACGATCGTTTACTATCACACAATCCAACAATCCTCCTTACCTCTTTACTTAGATATACCCTTAATGAATATGCCATATATATACTTTCATCTCATTTAATTTTCTCTGTTCTTGGTTTTTTTGTTTTGTTTTGTTTTGTTTTTCCTGTCCCCTTCTTTGTCAATTTTGGCAGTCTCCGTACCATTTTATGTGCCCAGGCCTGTAATCCTTTCTTCAATCTTTTTCCGTAATGTTCTCAGTCCCAGGGATTTCTCTTCTTTTTCCAGAAACCTCTCTAATCAGAATATTCTTATGTGCAAAATGGAATGGAGACTTGAAAATGTGACCTTTCTCAGCTTGACTCTGATCATGCATATCAAAAACAAAGTGTGCAAAGTTAATATTTTTGTATTACTTGACATTAAGGTTTATTTTCAGACAGCAACCTTGTGTCTGTAAGTAATGAGCTCAAATGCCTTTAAGCAACTTGATTATAATCTATCAAAGCAACTGTGTGAAAGTTGGCAAAGAAAAATTACATAAACATTCAAACCTATGAAAGTATATAGCTTTCTGTATATTAATATTATAATGGATGAGATGGTTTTGGACAAGTAAAGAACTGGGTTACTCTATTTATCACGGGATATGTAAAATTTTAATCCCCCCTCTATTTTAAAGTCAGTTATAAAACAGGGGATTTAAATAGTGAATTTTGTTTCGCTTTGTTGCTTTTTTTCCTTCCTATGACTGAAGTCTTCTAGTGAATGTGTATCTCACTCCCCTAAACAGCCTTCATTTTATGGAATAGTTCATTTCTAGCTCATCATTTTATGCCTCACTATATGTTATAATTTCAGTGAATCGCATTGTATCTTATGAGGTCAAACCTGATCCTAAATAATTATGGAGGATACACAGAGTGTAACCAAACAGAAAATAAGAGAGAGCACTTGTCTTCCAATGTAAGGGGAAATGTCTGGAGTAGGGAACAAACTCCAGAGTTCAGGGCAAAAGTCAGTGCAAGTAGTGAAAGAAATGAGATCCCGTTATTAAACATCTTCTGTATCAGTCATTGAACAAGCTGATTTACAACTAAAGTCTTATATAAGTCCCCACGCTGAAAAAAACAAGATGTAGAAATATTGTTCTCATTTTCTACGTATGAATTTTGAGTCTCAGAATGATCAGATAGGTCCAAGTCACCAAAACTGTGGGTGAGTTTTAGTTTGCATCCAAATTTGTTTAGAAACAATTTTGAACTATGTCTAAAACTATTCATAAACAAAATAGACTTTCACCTCATTGAATTTTCTCATTAATTTCCTGAGTAAATCAGAAAAAATACTACCACATGTCTACATCAACAATAATAAAAATAATGGAAATGTTGAATTAAAAAAATAAATATGACCTACAAAGCAACTCTATAGCACTTTCCAAACAAAGACTGACTTGAGGGTAATTGGGTATAATTCCTATCTTGGTTTCCAAAGTAAACAAGCACTAGAAGAAAATCATATCTAGGACCTAAGAAATCATTTAAGATTCTTCTAATTCCTAAACCAATCTGTCCACAAAGTTTATATGTTCCCTGTAGAGTATTATTTCTATTTACACATCACATTAATATAATTTCTGGTATCCAATAAAAGGTAAAAAAAATCAGAAACAAAGCAACTGTTAATTCACAGAAAAAAAAAAAAAACCCTGAAATATTCATGATTTATTCGAATATAATTCAAATAGGAAATATTTCAAAATTTGCCTTTAAGTCCTGATTTTGGTTTTTGGTTGTTTGACTTTTCTGCACTTCACAAAAATCACAACTTGATGCCATTTTTTTTAATGTCTGATAAAGCTTAAGAGAAAAAAAAATACACACACACACACACACACACACACAGATACACACACACACACAGAGTAGCTAGTAAAGAGCTTATACTGGTCTGACCCAGAGTTCACAAATTTTCTTAGACAACAAAGAAGATGGGAAAATTATGGAATTTAAGCTGAAGATCATATATTTTAATTTTTAGAATATCGATTTATTGCAAATGAATATGGAAGTCCCATTTGCTCTAGCTCAACTAAAATGGCTTCCCACAAAGACTCTGGGACCATATTAACATCTTCTATCTTATGTAAATCAGAAGTTAATGAACATAAAAACCATTAGTCTTCACTTATGTTCTATAATTGAATCGATGCAATTGATTTCAAAGTTCAGAAGCACTCCACATTTCAGTAAAGCATATAGAAGCTTTTAAGATTCTAACTCAGCTCCATAAACAAACCCATCAGATTGATAAGAATTCCCAGAAGAAATGAAACAGAGCATTAGTGTGCTCAGAATTTTCCGTTCATGACATGAGATCCTGCTTTTCTCATAACCTCAGTCCTGACCTATTGAGGAGAGAGGGTTAAGTTATGCAAAACAGAATTTAATAAAGTTTGCGTGTTCAAATGACATAAAGTCCCTATTCCTCCATAAAACCACAAACACACATACACACACTCAGACACACAGACCAAGGAACAACTGTGTAGAGACAGCAACATATTCAATAATTTTCATAAAACAAGTTAAATTTTCATTTGAGTCAGAAAAGAAACGTCATGGGATCATGTTCAATGGGACCCTGTAACTCTTTTTGAATGGCGGTGCTTTCTGCTTCCCCACTGAGACTTTTGGGAGCTCCACACTTACCTCACAGTAGTGTGAACCATGTGGTCACATCCTATAAAGTCATCACTCTCTAAGGTCATCAGATATATGGAGAAAAGGCCAAAAAGCCTTTTTGCTGAAGCCTTTAACCAGAAAGTCAACAGCAATGCACCATCAATTTAGACAGAAAAAAAAAAAAAAAAAAGAATGACTTAATGTCTAATTTCTGAACAATGGTTTCCACTGAATTAAGCCTTGCTTTAATGAAAAAAGGGTCCTGCTTAATTGGATTTGTAGTTTTCTCTTTTAATAGATGCCATTGATTTTTCCCAAGCAGGTACTATTTCTCTGAAGTTTAATTAATTATCAAGAAATAGAAGTTTACAATTTTCCCCTCTGCCGTCATCATCGTATTGGTTTTATAGCTCAACATTTTTTTTCTCTTTTCTTCACCATGTAGCATTGAGGAGTCTAAAGTGAACAGTGAGTTAAATTTATGGAATTTGACCATCTGATCATCTCAAAAACAACCCGAAATTCAAGAGGCATTAGCTTATGTATATTCTACCTTCTTGCAACAAAATCTGATGAAAGGGAGTGTTAAAAAAATCAAGATACTTCTCTAGGGAAAAAAATCCATGCTAGCCACTAATTAGAATGACATTTATTTTTATTTATTTTTTGCCTTTAACTGTGTTTATGCATGGCGAAGTTTCAGAAATACCAACATTTTAATACTCATTTTGTACTACTAAGTGTCTATACTTGAAGCCATTGGCTATAAGTGCTTTTCCAAATTTCTAAAGGACCATCACCCCCAAAGCAGAGAGGACAAAACATACACAGTTATGTCAAATGTATGTACCTACTAAAAATATAAAGAATTTCTTCTATTTGCCTGTCCATAAATTTCTGACAATGACGGGCATTCACATACACTCTGAATTCAAGATCTACAGACTGAGATTCTCTCAACCCTCCCAACTGTTCAGTCCCTGGTATTTGTTACAGCAATGCAAGGCTGCACTGTTTGAATTTAAACCACACATTGCTTTTCCCTTTCATTTCTGGCCAGCCGCCCAAAGCCATGCAGCAGGTGCTGTCTTGAGAATGTCACTATCTAATAAAAGTATTGTAACATAACACAGAGACAATGGAGTTCTCTTTGGATGCACTTTGCTTTCCTTGACAGATCGCATTCCTAATAGGACAGTGTCTCAAGGCTTAAGTCAGAACGGTATATAAGTTTTATCATTCAAAAAAAAAAAAAAAAGAACCCCCTCCTATTAGCTTTGCTTGGGCAATGAACCCCAGTGCTGGGTGACAGGAGTTAGCCAAGCAACTGTCAGCTGCCTCACTGCACAACACTGAAGGGGAAAGGTTCAGGCAAAGTTCTCCAAAAGACAGCTTTTTGTACTCCTTTGGAGCTTCCTAGGATGACACCTTAATTGCTTTTCTAAGTGGGTTATGTGGGAATGATATAAAGAAAAAAAAAACAGTTTTGAGAGAGTGTGGGTGATTTAAATGTTTCAATTCAATTCAAGTGATTCAAGGGAGTAAGAAACCAGAAAAGTTAAATTATGCAAACTAAAGGAATCAGAACCAAGGCAGTAACAACCTGGAGATTAGATCCCACTACTTTGGGATCCAAAGGCTTTGGGTTTAAGGACCAGACCCTGGATATGTCAGTGTTGTTCATGCTTTTATCATGCTTCCGCTGGAACTAAAATGTGAAAACAGAAAGTGAATGTCTCAAGAAAAAATAACTAGTTGGACTCCTTGTCTTAGAAGCAGACATCATCTAGCAAATTATGTTATATAGTGCGCATACCAGGCACAGATAATGCAGACCTAAATTTCAAGGAAAGAGCTTTCATTTTCATTTAAAAATTAGCCTGAATTCTTTTGACTTTCCTTAGTAGTCTTTGGGAGAAGATTCTCCTTGGGACTGGGTCAATGGTACAGCCAGTGACCCAATAATACTTGTATAGGAGTTGTATTTTTACATGGTCAGACCATGTCTGTCTTGAAGCATTACTATTTCATGAGGTAAATAAAAAAAAAATCAGAACACTGCCTATGGGAGCTGAACAGGTAATATTCCTAATGGAAAAATATCATCATTACCTCCTAAGCTTATATGAGTTACATCCCCAGAGTCATCCTGTCCTCTTTCAATGGGTAAACAGGAACTTCAGTAGAAATCTCAATGTGCTTTCATAATAGCCAGACTTTTAAGCATCTGCCCTGCAGCTGTCTATTATTTTATGATCCTCCCACACAGCGAGCATGGGTGAGGAGAAGACTAAGCACCAGCTATGCTCTAAGACTATATATTCAATAGCCCACTGATCCTTTCAAACTGGTCAAATCATTGATTTTCTGTTTTTCGATGAGGAAACTTAAGAGAGAACAGTTAGTATCTACCCCTAGGTTACCACTAACAGGTGTAGAATCAGGATGGGAATCCATATTTGACACAAAAGCTCTGCTCTACGCATTATAAGACACTTCTTCAGTAGAAAAATACGTATGCCAAACTTCTCTCCTTAACATACTAATTGTCATACGATAGATAGTATCATCACTTAAACTCGTCTCTTAGAGGTTTTTGTTTGTTTTTTTTTTTTTTTAATTTTTTAACTGAACTAAATTAAGCTGAATAAAACTCAGTGTCAAATAAATCTCAGAAGGTTTAGGGATTGAATGGAAGTAGAAATCTTGCCAAGTTTAACAGCCCACTCTAAACCTTCTGGGCAGTAAGTTTACAGCACAGATTGAGTCTTTTAAGATTCAAGATCCTTGTATTTGACAAGCTGTGATGTCCTATATAGAAGTAGAAAGTCATGTAAAAGAATTCTTTGGACATGAAAGGGCTCATAAACAGGATCAGATCAGGTATTTTTGCACACGTTACATGTAATCTATAAAAGCTTTTAAATTTGATGTTATCCATTCAGGGCATCCTTTGCTAGATCATTTCTCCCTGGGAATTTCATGACTTTATGTGTCCATAAATATTCTCCTTAAAAATCACTGTATATGCAGAATAGAGATGAACAAATTAAGGAGTAAAAATGGAATTGTAGTTTATAAAGAAATGGGATACATTTATGAAGAATTGGTAGGGTTATTTTTCACTATTGTTGTGTAAGATATCTGGTAAACCCCAAACCCAAAACATCCCCTCTTTGTTCGGTGTTTAAATTTGGATGGCAGTGTGAATTTAGCTACTTTTCTTCTTAAACTCTTTGGTTTGACAAACTGGGCTTTGTGTCCTATGACAACAGCTTTTCTCAAGAGATTTCTGGTACTTTCTGATTCTGGTTGGACTGGAAATACCACAAAAAACAACTTTCCTTATGGTATTTTGGCACTTCAACCATCAGGACCAGATGGTACACAGAAGTGCAGAGGAAGCATTGAATATGAATAATGATACATTTTTTAAAATCATCCAGTCTTTCCTAACTTTATTGCATTTCAGATGAAGGTTCATGCCAATTTACACTCTGATCTGAACATGTTCGTCCATTTCCAGTGGAAGGAAAGTAGATGGCAGGGTTATAGCGTTTAGATTGAGAACAATTCCTATTCTTGATTTTGCCCCCCTGGAACTCAATTCCCCACAGTGTTTGTTTAGACAAAGAGGCAGAGCCCAAAAATGTGGTCTTCAGAGCAAAGTGTAGGAAAGACAACACATGATGTTCTAAATTTGACAATCAAGCTTGAACTAAAATTGAAAAGCAGCATCATCACCCTCCGAGGACAGCAATGATGTGATTATAGGTAAGCATTTAATTTGGTCACAAATGTAGCCAATAAATGCTCCGATACATGTGGCCAAATGTCTGGTGGAAGGTGTGCTGAGTTCTCAAAAGAGAAATGCGACTCAGATCTTAAATGCGGTATGTTATTTTTGAACAAGGGTGGTTGAAGTGTTGCACTGGATGCTGCTATTGTTCTTGTGTGTTCATATTCCTCATTAGTTTCTTTAATTCCTCATTATTTTTGTTTCAGGATATGAGTTCTGGGGTAGTAAGTAAAGTCTAACAGTGACTTATTCTCACTAAGCCATTTATAGAAAGTAATGGAGAGATATCTGTATTTAATCTCCTGTCCTGTTCACACCACTGAAAGAAGTGCTAAAAAGAAAGTAGCTAGTAGTTAGTGAAGAAGACTTAAGGTGCAATTGGACCGAAACAAAAATCAAATAGACGAGTAAGAGCAGATACTGTAAATTACTTTTTTTTTTTCTAAAATTTGCTGTTTGGAACATGGGATTCACTAGATGTTAATAGCATTGAGACATGCTGGGATAAATAAAACCAAGCTGGTTTTTGCTGGTTTCTTTTTACAATGTGTATTGAGACTCTCCAAGAGAATGATAAACTGGGCTGTTTTTCCAAATACTATATGTCTATAGAACCTACTCCTGGCCCCTAGGATGACCTTGCAAAACTAATGAGCCAAGTTTCAAGGATTGACAGCCTCACCAAGTTTTAAGGGTAATCAACTTTTAAGGATTCTAGGGTCACCATCCTATTTCCACACAGCTACATATTTAAATTTTTTTAACATTTACTCATTTTTGACAGTGAGAGAGAGCATGAGTGGTGGAAGGGGCAGAGAGAGAGGGTGAGGCAGAATCCGAAGCAGGCTCCAGGCTCTGAGCTGTCAGCATAGGGCCCGACATGGGGCTCAAACTCACGAAGTGAGAGACCGTGACCTGAGCTGAAGTCGGACGCTTAACCAACTGAGCCGCCCAGGAGCCTATATATATATATATATATATATATATATATATATATATAGCTATATATTTAAAGGCAGTCACATTTGTAAACCTTCAGCAAACGAATACTAGGAAAAGTTCTTCCTTTATTAGGTATTCAATATTGCCTCAAGGAGGCATTTTTAGAAGATCAAAATTCAGGATTAAATATGAGAGTTGCAATTAGAAGTCTGAGTGCAGGAGTAGAGTGGACATCAGAAATTCACCAATCCCATTTATCAACAGTAAAAGCAAAAAAAAAAAAGATAATCCAAAATGCCATTGCTACATTATTTTAGCTCACATGATCTTTGATAATAAATTTTGATACTTGATATTGGTTCTTCCCAAGGTTTCAGTTATTTGACCCATTTCATATAAACCCAAAATACAGATTCCTTTTTTTTTTTTTTAACTTTTTGGCATAATGAACAAAGAAAGCAATCTTAAGTTAAATCTTCCAGTAGAAATAGGGAATGACTAGGTTTCTTTGTAGTAATCTTCTTTGTGAAAAATAGTTTTAATTAACAGACATTATCAAAAATGAATGAATGTCTAAAGAAAGACATTTTCACTTTTAAATTTTTCTTCTAACTCTGCATCTGAGAGAACTAACAAAGGAAGGATCCCTGATTCCCTGATGTTATGAGGAAAACACATCTGACTACCAAAAAAAAAAAAAAAAAAAAAATAGCCGTGAAGATCTTAATCTCAAAAATGAGAGTCTGGTTCAATCCCCATTGCTGTTTTGATATAAAAGGTATTTTAATATGAGTATCTGGGAATACAACATTTACTTGCTTCAGACAAACTTTGGTTAAATGGCTTGAACATTCCTGAACTCAGAGCAAAGATTTACAAGTATACAGCTCTTTGTTGGAATTTTATGAAAAATAATCCTTTTACTCCAAGCCTAATTTAGTTTAATAAAGCAGTTATTTTGCATTCGCAACTTTCTGGAAGAAAGAGATACCAAAAACAAAACCAAAAATATCAGGATTTTGTAGATTCTGTTTGAAGAATTTATTTCATGAGAAACTCATGTATTTGTTGAACTTAAGCATTACCTCTTGACTGCTCTTCATATGTCCAAGTTTACATATTGAACATGACAAAACTTTGGAATCTCATTCTCTTGAAAATAGGGAATATGATTAAATGCTTTAATTATCTAAAACATGGTTCTCAAATTTAAAGCTATGTATTTATTTACTTACTTACTTACAGAGATAGAGAGTATGAGCTGGGGAGGGGCTGAAGGAGAGGGAGAGAGACTCTTAACGCAGGCTTCACATCCAGTGTGGAGCCCACCGTGAAGCTTCATCTCGTGACCATTAGATTATGACCTCAGACAAAATCAAGAGTCAGATGCTTAACTGACTGAGTCATCCAGGTGTCCCAAAGCTGTTGACATTTCAGGCCAGATATTCTTTGTTGTTGGAGGATGTCCTGTGTTTAGCTGCATCCTTGGCCTCTACCCACTAGAGGTCAATAACACTCTCTTCCACCAGTTGTGACAACAAAAATGTCTCTGAACATTACCAAGTATTCCCTGGAAGGAAAAATTGCCCAAGATTGAGGACCACTGGTCTAATATGCTGGTGTCCCCCTAGACATAAATTTATAGAGAATTCATTTGTGGTGGGCCACCAACAATTCCTATGTGTTTCTGTCCTCTTGTAATTTTTAGAAAAGAAGACCCTGGGAATACACTTGTGAGGGTATTGACTTCTATCCAAGTTGAACTTACCTATTGCATTGTTGTTAAGACTTTATAGTCCTTCTTTTATTAGTTTATCACTGCACCATGAGGATTTTCTCTAACAACATACCTGCACTTTGTAGTGTTCTGTAAGAAAATAGAAATTGTTTCATTTTTGAATAACAATGCACTCTAACGAGCAACCTCTGTGCCTTCTGCATCTTTGAACAAATTTTGTATTTAAATGTATTATTTGTACAGATTGTAAAGTTCTAAATAGATTAAAGTCAACTTGCAGTAGTCAACTTGAATCACATCCAGGTCAAAGCGCACATTGTATCTTGAGACTTTTTAGGTCCATTGGGGTGAAGGCCCAGTTAACCTGTAGTTTCATTACCTTCAATGCCTTGTCTCACAAATCACACTCTAAATCATTGTGGGGCAGTTCACATCATACCCTATTCTCCTAGTACTTTGGTGCTTCTGTTCCTGCCATTGTCTCTTTTGGAAGTATTTTTTTTTTTTTTTATCCTCTTTCATTTCCTGGCTAAATTCTTAACGTATATATGAAAACATGTCTTGTTTTAAGCAAACAACACAAATGCAAGTAGTAAAATACTAGTGTAGATCGAAAATATTTCCTTCAATTACCTAAAATTCAAGTGAAATCCTTTCTCAATCAATTTTTCAGCCTTTTTTTCCGAAAGGTTTCCAATATGAAACCTTTATTTAGGGTTTTCAGGTTGACAGGTAATTTCACAATTGTATTTAAACAACAACAAAGAAACATACGTGGTAAACCACTGGCATCATCTGACATCACTAAGAAGTTCTACAGATATTTAGAACCGGTAGATGAGAGATAATTTCCAATTTCTCTGTGTTTACTTCACCTAACTCCGAATATAATGGTAAAATACACAGATATAGCAGCTGTGATCATTTAAACCATTTGCTGTTTTTGTTTTCTTTGCCTAATTCACGTATTTAGATGTGTTCGTAAACAAAATGATTACCCTGTAGCAGTTGGGTGACCAACCCACCCGTGGTTGTTTTTTGAAATGGGGCGGGTGGTGTACAAAGGCTTATGAGCTGCTTCTAAGAGGTGAACAAGGCGATGTGACTATTTTTCCATCTGTTCTTTTGTGATTTACACAGATTCCATGCAGATAAAGAGGAGCTGCTACATCTGACACAACTCCCCAAGCTGCACTATAAACAGCAGGGAAGGCCACCTGCTACTCTCCAACTTATGTTACATCAAAGCAGCCCGGATCGCTCACCCTGATTGGCTGATAGCAGGTCTCCAATGGCAAAAGCCTCCCCAATTCCACACAAAGAAATTAGCGGGCCCCAAAGCACTGAAGTATCACCCGAGGGCTTGTAAATTTGGGGTGTGAGTGGAAGGCAATTATCTAGTCTTTGTTCATTCACATTTTAGAGTTCTAATATTGTTTTCTCAGCTACTTTGGTAATTTATTTTGTTATTTTTAGACACTGCATCCTCTCTCCCTTTTATATCAAGGTATTGTAGAGTGCCACGGGATACTTTTGAAGATGAGGGAGAAAAAAAAAAAAGGTGAACAATGTTTGAAGATGAATGCTACAGCTATACATTTCTCGTTTCTTTTCCGGGTCTCATTTTCCCGGAAGGCACCGGTGGGGAAATTTCATGTTTTTGTATTAATTTGTTTTGGCATTGTTTTATTTCGTTTGGGAACAATGATCCTATTTGTGAAGACCTAGGATGAAAAACTTGAAAGTTGAAGTTACTAATGACTTCTGGACCAGGTAGATTTTAGAAAAGGAAGCCCAATGCCAAGTTGCAGACACAGCTGCTGTCGGCACAGTCCCACCAGCCTGGTCCTCATCAAATCAGTGGATGGTCCTATCACAAGCTTGAAACGTATCTTGAGAACATCTTCCTCTCAGCGACTCTGAGTTATTTCATTTTCCACCTTGACAACTGATCAAGTATAGCAACAACCACAGATATTTGAGGGGATTTATTTAGCACCGTGATGTGACATCAAACTGGAATAGTTTTAACACATCCAAGCTATCTTAATGCATGCGTGACTCGTGTTTTCTCAATGACAAGTTTACAAAACCTGTTTAAGACTAAGATGGAATGTGCCACGTATAATTTGGTACTTATAATCACTCTTACTGTGGTGTATCTCTTTTCAAAGTTTATTCCCAAATTTCCTACCAAAGAACTTCAAGCACCCAATTGAATTTTCAGTTCCAGGTTAGGTCCACTAAGTGCTGATGGGTATGATCCCCTCTGCATCTTGAGTGCCTGACACGTGACTTGAAGAATATAAGAAATATTTAGTGAACAACTAAATTAATAGACACAGAATGTATCTAAGTGGTAAGCCTCTATAAGAGCATGCTTTGGTGTTATAATTGCCTATCAATTGTATTCCATTTAAATCTAAACTTTTAAAACTCTTGGGGTGCCTGGATGGCTCATTTGGTTAAGAATCAGACTCTGGTCTTCAGCTCAGGTCATGATCTCAGAGTTTCTTGAGTTTGAGCCCCCAGTAGGGTTCTCCGCTGGCTGGACAGAGCCTGCTTGGGATTCTCTCTCTCTCTCTCTCTCTCTCTCTCTCTCTCTCCTCTTCCCCAGCTCATGCTCTCTTTCTCTCTCTCTCTCGCTCTCAAAATAAATAAACTTTAAAAACTGTCACCTGAGGGTTGGAATCCTAAGAGAAGTTCAAATCGTCCAGACCCCTTGAAGGAAAGACAGCTTTGTCGATGTCACAGACGGTCCTCTGAGTGCCTAAGCTGCCTCAGAACTGGCTGTGCCTGCCTGTATTTCAGCCCAGAGACACTTTGGCAGAACTGTGGTGGCAGCTTCAGAGGCAGGAGTGTCACAGGTGCACCGGCAGTGGGGTGTGGGAGAAACTTGCTTAGTACCCGTCCCGCTGTCCAGTTCACCCTCGGTCCCGGCGGAGATGGACAGATTCGTGAGTCGCCGCAAATCGAAAGTCTGCGTTGATAGAAGAGGAAGCAACAGCCACCGTAACAAAGAGACTCAAACCCGATAAAGGCAATTAAGAAAACTTCACTTGGGTAAGAGACTAATTCAACACACTAAATGGCCAGCTCGTGGGTAGATGTAGAAGTGGACTGCCTGGCGGCCTCTGGGATGGTTGTGGTGTAGGAGCTAGTGATTGAAGGAGAGAAGGTGGCGGGAGAGTTTTACAATTCTTGAAAGAAGACTTCACTCTGCATTTTTGAAGAGCTCACAAAGGTGGCCCCAGGGAAAGAAAGGAGTGAGGCCTTCCTGGAAATGGTTTCCCCTGCAGCCTGTAGTAAGGGATCAGAAAGGAAATTGTCAGGTAAAGAAGCCTTGGGATTTCAGACCCATTTGGGCATTAGGGCGCTGAATTTAAGAGAGATGAGAGAAGCAGAGAAATGGACAGAGATAGTGACAGAAACAGACAGAGACAGGAGAAAATGAGAGTGCCAAGTGCACTGATTTTTGTCCTGAAAATAAATCCAAAGTCAAAAAAATTGTACTACTCTATTTTAAATTGTCAAAACTCTTCCAATGTATTTATTTACATTTAGCAATCCATTCTGAACATTCCAAGAAATCCACTGAAACTTGCCAAATTTTGTTTGGTTTATTTGTTTTAATTAAAGGGTGCGCAGGGAGAAGACATTCTCCCAGCCTGCTCTCAGAGCCCGTCTCTCAACACAAATCAGATATTTGAATTTTTCACCCCGTGCTAAGCTGTGGATTTAAGGTCATGTGTTCCTCCAGCAAGAATGTGTCCAGTTCCTGGACTAATTTCGTCCTTGGCAGTGGTCTCCTGCACCCCATCGAGATGGTGTGGTATTTGGAATGTCTGTTTACATGATGGCCTCCTGCACCTGGGACAGCTCAGGGGGAGCTCGAAAGGAACAATGAGAAGGAGACCAACAGGAACTAAGCCAGGGTCAAGGAGCCATCATCCCCAGAAGCAGTGCTTATCTGCAAACGGCCTGCAAACCGCTGCCACCTGAAAATGTCCCTCTGTCCTCTTTGAAGAAGGAAATGCTGTCACAACGTATTAGTCACAGAAATGTTCCCTGGGAATTAGTGTGTTTAATACATCAACTGGCAATTAATTGAAAAAAAATGGAAATACCCTTTGATCCTCTGATATTACTGCCCAGGAAATGATGCCACTGAAACGCTCATGCACACGCTCGAAAGAATATGTTCAGGATGTTTATGGCAGCATTGTTTGAGATAGCAAAAGGCTGGAAAGCCAAAGGAATGACCATCAGCGGGAGGCTTAATTAAAATATAACCCCTCTACAGAGTGGAGTATTATGAAGCCATTAAAACAGGCAGATAAGAGGGCCACAGATGCTGCTAACTACGATCTCCAAGACTGGTAGTTAAAAAAAGAAAGGTAGGCATAATATGTAAGGCTACACGTATATACATAAATGGAAATTTTCTGAAAAGACCCAACACAAGTTAAGTATCGTGGCCTCGAGGAAGAGGCTGAGATTAGAATGAGAATTTACATTCTTCTTCTTCTTTTTTTTTTTAATTTCATACCCTTTCATAGTTTGAAAAAAATTTTTTTTTTACCATATATGTATATTGAGGGGGGAATAAAAACAACAATAAAAACGCAGTAGCAAGCCTGGCTGCGTGGGTGGGTAAGATGGCCGAGACTGCAGCATGGGACAATGGCAAGATCACAGCTGTGGCCTCCAAGTCCTGGTGCCTTCAATCCACCCTCCTGGGCGTGCGCCTCGGTAATTCGCTGAGTCTCTAAGCTCACATGTCCTCACCTGCAATATGTATATGATGAAAAATACCTCTTTCCTTTGGACCCTGAAGACAAGTCAAGCCACTAGTTATTGAAAGTATTAGGGTGAGATACCACACTACTTTATCACATCGTGTCTCAGTAGAGCTACACAGACACATTCTCTAAGCTTAGCTACCTCATTTCTGGAACGAGGATCTTAAATAAAATCTAGCCCACTGTGTTGTCATGGGAATTATATGCAAAGCATCTCATATCAAAATGTTTCCCCTGTCTCTGTCTGTTTCTGTCAAAATGTTAAATTCATAGTAGTAATCAAAATGTTAAATAAATGCTAATAATAAATATTAGATTATAAATAGATACTAAATACAAAATAAATGTTAATAATCGTTATTGCCATCAGGAACAGAGTATCTACTATTATGGATTAGAGTTTAGGTGAACCGCACCTGTCTTAATTTGGGTTGCTCCCAAAACAAACCTTAATGATGTGTTGTGAATTGGAGGAGGGAGAGGTGCAGGTCAACTGTGCCTTTGTGGGTGAGCTATAGCACTGTAGGCACCTGAGCATCATTGCGCTTGGGCACGCTTGGAGAAGCCATGTGGGGCAGGTGTGGTTGAGGGTGAGGACGCTGGCTAGTTTATGTACCAACTTTCCTTCTCTGTTCCTGGAGTTGTCCTCTAGATTCAAGCTACCTTGTCCTTCTTGGTTACATCTACGCACAGCTCCGTCGGTGCTGGAGACGGTCACTTGACAGAAAAGAGAGCAGCCAGCCTGGAATTGGGAATCTGTCAACATGCCGGAACTAGCCACAGTGGCAGGTGAACCGAGATGGGCTCGGAGGATGTGGCTGTAAGACATCAACAATGTCTGCTCCACCTTGCGACGCCCTGTCTCAGAGAACTGTGCTCTGCTAACGTGGTAGGAGTTCTAGAACCCCAGCATCCTGTTTCAAGTCCACCTGGTGCGTATCTCTATTAGTACGCTTTCTGCGTGTTAAAAAAATAACTGTCTTCTTTTGTGTTGGAATTCATTGAGAGAAGAGGCCTGTGGCACTTGCCCCTTTGGAGTTTCTTTTTCAACGTTTATTTATTTTTGGGACAGAGAGAGACAGAGCATGAACGGGGGAGGGGCAGAGAGAGAGGGAGACACAGAATCGGAAGCAGGCTCCAGGCTCTGAGCCATCAGCCCAGAGCCTGACGCGGGGCTCGAACTCACAGACCGCGAGATCGTGACCTGGCTGAAGTCGGACGCTTAACCGACTGCGCCACCCAGGCGCCCCTGTTTGGTAACTTTTAAGTGAAGTCATGATCAGTGTGCATTTGTGATTATATGTATATTCATTCTCTTACCTAAACAAAAACAAGATCTTTATTCAGAGTGGTGTTTCTTTCAAAAAAATTTTTTTAATGTTTGTTTCTTTTTTTTTTTTTTAATTTTTTTAATGTTTATTTATTTTTGACACAGAGAGAGACAGAGCATGAATGGGGGAGGGTCAGAGAGAGGGAGACACAGAATCTGAAACAGGCTCCAGGCTCCAAGCCATCAGCCCAGAGCCCGACGCGGGGCTCGAACTCACGGACCGCGAGATCGTGACCTGGCTGAAGTCGGACGCTTAACCGACTGCGCCACCCAGGCGCCCCTGTTTGGTAACTTTTAAGTGAAGTCATGATCAGTGTGCATTTGTGATTATATGTATATTCATTCTCTTACCTAAACAAAAACAAGATCTTTATTCAGAGTGGTGTTTCTTTCAAAAAAATTTTTTTAATGTTTGTTTCTTTTTTTTTTTTTTAATTTTTTTAATGTTTATTTATTTTTGACACAGAGAGAGACAGAGCATGAATGGGGGAGGGTCAGAGAGAGGGAGACACAGAATCTGAAACAGGCTCCAGGCTCCAAGCCATCAGCCCAGAGCCCGACGCGGGGCTCGAACTCACGGACCGCGAGATCGTGACCTGGCTGAAGTCGGACGCTTAACCGACTGCGCCACCCAGGCGCCCCGCCCCTTTGGAGTTTCAAAAGCGCTAGCACAACGATTGTAAGAATGAATGAAGTAGCAGATAAATGGATGAATTTTTCTCCATACTTGCTTATTTGCTAAGCGCTGGGAAGAGGAATGTAAATCTGGGTCTTTTAAGTTACGTCTTTTCCACTACAACCTACTTACTAATACACAGATTTCCCATGTTGAATTGTCTTTTCTTCCCGTCCATCCAGCATCTCTCCCTCTGTCTTTGTTTCAGATTTCTTCGTTTTTCTCTTGCCATGTTCCCTTTTCTCACTTCTACAAAGAACATTGGTATAATTTCTGCACTCTTTTAAATGTTGCCATTGATAACGTTGTAATCATACTGTATTATCTTGAACTGAGTTTTCTGGGAAGCAGAATGGAGGGAAGAGGTTTATGTGGAGTTCCAGGTTGTGAGAGTGAGAGGCATGATACAAAGGGACAGACACAAAAAGGAGTTGTCCAATCAGCTGGCACTGAGTATGACTGGTTCCACTCCCCAGGAGATGGTCCTCTGAGAAGCTGTACTCACTCTATCTAAGTATCATCTAACTATGGAGAAGGAAGGTAAGAATTTTATGGGCTTCCATTCCCACTGGTCAAATTGATCAAATGTTCGTAACACAGGGATCCTCTCTGCCCTCCCACACCTTTCTGGATTGCACATGCAGGGTAATCCCACGTGCAAAGTAGAGTCCCATAGTGTTCACCTCTCAGAATCAGCAAGTAAATTCAGAGAGTGGAGGTGAGAAGTGCCCACATGGGCACAAGGCAAGGTCCTATCAGGTGGCACTTATGTGGAAGGTGATCAGTGGCCATACAGAACTGGCTGGCACGGTGACCAACTAGAACATGACACAGGTGAGACAGAAGATCTAGACAGGTATGTAGCAGGGGTCTTAAGGAATTCTCCCCACACTCCACTCTAGCTATTCATGCCAGTCAGAGTACATAGAGCTCCCATAACGAAACTATAAAAATTGTTTTTGTGAAAACAAGATGTCCTCAATTCTTCTCTAAGGGGTGACTTACAAGTCCAATCTACCACAGTCTTCTCCAAGGCAGTAGGAAAGAGGAATCTCTGAGGGTTACGTGGCGACTCAGTCAGTTGAGCTTCCAACTCTTGATTTCACCTCAGGTCATGATGTCATGGTCGTGGGATCGAGCCCCGTGTTGGGCTCAGCCCTAAGCATGGAGCCTGCTTAAGATGATCTCTCTCTCTCTCTCTCCCCCACTCTTTCTCTCTCTCTCCTCGTCTCCCCTTCTCCCCTACTTGCATTCCCTGTGTCTCAAATAAAAATAATAAAAATAAGTAAGAGCAAACTCTGAAGAAACTTAGTTAAGAGAAGTAACAACCCCAAATCTCCACTTCCGAAGCTGGTCCACATGTATTAATTAGTGGTTATTATTTTTAATTTCTCTGCCACTCATTCTAGATCAATTTCACCCTCAGCCAGCACTTTGTCTTATCTGAGTTTCTTACCTGGTAGTGTGACCCTGTGATTCGTTGTTGAGGGTTATGATTCCTTAGATGCTTTGCCTTTGTCATGTGATGGTTGCTACAATTGCCTCTTTCTCCTTATCATTGGGCACAGAAACACCAAGAGATGCAACAGGGATCTCTGTGTGTGTGGTGGACGTTCCCATTGTATGGCAGCCACTATAGACCCTCATGGTAATCAGAATTACTCACCAATGAGGGCCAAGTTGCAGTGTTATTTGCTTGATGAGAGGCCACTGGCATCAGGATCCTCAAGTGGCCACGTGGGAGTTCCAGCTTCCAAGTCAGTAGAAGCTTTACCATGTTTCCTGGCTGAAGCAGGAGTTTTCTAGAAATGAGAACCCCCATCCTAGCTGCGTGGGAAACACAAATTCCAGAGGTGGGTCTTGGAGAGGCTGCTAAGGATGACCAGTCTAGTGCTATGGAGGCATCTCCTATTTTCACTTCAGCTTACGGAGAGGGACCCCCACTGAGCTTTATAAGGATACACCCCACCAGTACATTACTCACTGCCTTAGTGAAGGGACTATCCTCTATAGAATACAATTCAGTAGAATGTTCTAGAGTCTTCAGTGGCAAATCCATTTTTACATCACTACCCTTCTCAGTCTCTGACTACTTTCTCAGTCGTATACCAAGAATGTTCCTGTCTGTCCACGTCATTTATTTGGGGAGCCATTATCAGGTCCAAACTTTGCATAGCCACTCCAACAGACTATTAGGTCTATTTGCCAGAATAGGGACTCTCCAGCCATGAAAGGGTTTCTCCATGATAACACATTCTCCCCTAAACAGCCTTATTTTCTACCTCCCGCCTCCAGGGTTTTCAAGATCCACTCTTGTACCTGTTTGGATTGTGGTTGCCACATATTAGCCAGAACCTATAATTTCTTTAGCATATAAGCAATTTTCTTCTGGAGCAGAGAAAATAGTCCCCTGCTTCTGCTGTGCTAAGACCTAACACTGGCTATCAGGGACAGAACAGCCCGGGTAGGTCTTGGGGTAGACAAACTTAATCCTGCAAGTCCTTTGCTTTGAGGAAAGCCTCGAAATAAGGACAGATTGCTGTCCTCTGTCAAGGGAAAGGAACTGATTATGCCAGCCCAGAGGATTTAGGAAAATCCAGGTTTCAAGAATTTCATTATCAACCACTCCTATGATTCCTGACTTTGGCACAGAAGACCTGTCAAGTATGGGCATTCTGTTTCCTTTGCAACTCTGCCTCTCTTATAATTATATCCAATTCTTGATGTTTTACATAGTGTACCCAGCAACTGCAGGAGATAAAAATGTCCTTAAAAGCTGTCAGAGAGGAATATTGGCTTTCACAGCACAGCATGGGTTGACAACTGACTGCTCTGAGCCTGTGGTTATTACTAATGCAGTTAATAGACACCAGCTCGCTCTGTGATCTTTACTATTCTTATTGTCCTCATGTCTTCCAAGTACCACTGCTGCCACTTGTCCAGGGCCTCACCTTTCTGCTGCACCTTATGCTAACTGACCAAAGATGAAAACCTGAATAACTGTGATCCATGTTGGGGGTTATAGATACCCCATTACTACCAGAAGTGAGTAATCTAGCCACCAAACTGATCCCGAAGGTTGATCTTCTGGAGTCACTGCTGGATGCCTACGTTTGTAGCCTGAGTTCACTAAAAGAGAAGGTTAAGGCAAATGGCTTCGGTGCTATTACTTCATCCTGTTGTGAAAACCCAAGGAATGCGAGACAGAAACAAGATAGTCAAGTGGGGAAGGAAGGAGAGTCAATATCAGGTAGCTGTGGCTACATGCATATAATTGCTTAATCCAGTGGGACAGCCCTCTGAAAAGCTATATACACAGCATGTCAGAGCAGTCAGCTCCACAAAGAAAAGGAAGGATTTATCCATCAGCTCCCGACTTCCAATGGACAACAGCTCACCCCATAAAACCCTAATCCCCCGCACTTGCAGGCTGTATATGCATGAGTGTTGAATTGACTCCCACAATGTCCCCAGCTTTGCCCAGTCCAACTGATCTGGTATGCCCTGGATTGAGGGGTTTCCCAGAATGAGAGACTTACAGTGCTAAAAGGAGGAAAGTCCAGAGCAAACCAGGACAAGCTGATCACCCTACCTAGGTGTGAGGGGAGAGGTATTTGAATAGAGACACTACCAGGTTGTATTTATGTGTGGTTAATCAGAGAGATCTGGTCACCTCAGTGGCAGCTAGGACAAAGATTGGGAGGCTAGAAAGCTATAAAGTGACCCATAAAAGATGCCTGAAATTGTATTTTCATTTCTCTTAGAAAATTGATTCAAGCATTGAATAAAATAGTCTTATTTTAATACATCTGTCTTGTTTTATTAAAATCTACCTTTCTTGTTTTATTCCCTCCAGGACAATCAGATGCTTAATCCATAATATATTAATAAGTTCTTTATGCCTTTCTTCAATTCATATGAACCTTTTTTTTTCATGCTTTTGCCTAGTTTATGGTAAATCAAATTACGATAGAAACGTTTAAAGCTTATTTTCCCTGGCAATCGAAGGATAATATTACAGTTGGTTGTGTCATCTTGATTAAACATTCCAAATGGCTTTTTTTCAGGTAAAAAGAGGAAAAAGCACAAAGCCTTGGCAAATGCAGCCAGCAAGACTTGGGGAAGCCATGCCAGGGCAGCACCCCTAACAGAGTGAATGGCACCTGATCCGTTCCTTTACAGAACTGTGGTTCACATTGCACTAAGTTTTTATGTGCTTGTGAATGAAATCAGTTGAGGGTCTCATGGCACAGATCATACAAGATTTGCAACATTTGGCACCACTTTTCCTCCATTCTGGAAATACCTTACAAATGAGCTAGGGTCTCAACAGTGAGTTCCATCTTCCCAAGACAGGAAGTTAGCTGTCCTAAAATTTATAGAAGTGAGGAAGTACTGAGGAATTGGCAATCAAGCCGTGTTTCCCTTGGGGTATGGAAGTGAACACCACATCTCAATTAGCGTGATGGGTGTTTTTTTCTTTTTTTTGTTCTTTGCAAATTTCAGTCATTTAAGAAACAAGGAAGAATTGGGATTAGGCATGTAAGTAAGCAAAATGCAGTATGGCAGAATTATGCTGTTGTTTTTACTTGTCCGCATTTTAAACACATTGTACATGCTCTGCTCAAAATCATGATGAACTAAAATAGGTAATTTAAACAAAATCTATCTTACTTCTTCTAACTCCAAAGGTTCTTTCTAAATATCAACAACAAAATATTTGCAATGATGTTAACTGACACTTGTTTAGGGATGGAAGCAGGTTGGTGTTCTATAAAGAACCCAAGACTAGATATATGTGGTGGGATAGATTGTGCCTTCAGAAAGATATGTTGAAGTTCTAACCCCTGATACCCGTGAATGTAACGTTCCTGGAAACAGCTTTGCAGATGTAATCAAGTTAAGATGAGGTCCTACTGGGTTGGGATGGGTCCAAAATCTAATGACATACGTCCTTATAAGAACGACACGTGAAGACACAGGAGAGACAAGGAGAATGCCACAGGATGGGAATGACAGAAGCAGAGATTGGAACGAAGCATCTGCAAGCCAGGGATTGCTGGCCACCTCCAGAAGCTAGGAGAGACACATGGAAGAGATTATCTCTTAGAACCTCTAGAAGGAATCAACCCTACTGACTCCTTGATCTCAGACCCTAGCTACCAGAAATGTGAAAAAATAAATATCTGCTGTTTTAAGCCACTTTGTTTGTGGTATTTTGTTATGGAAGCCCTAGGAAACAAACAGTATAGAACTCTAGCTGCTACTAAAATATCCAATACTGAGTAGGGTCGGGACCTTGGGAAAAACCTCTGCCATTTTCTGCCGCCTTCTTATACTCACCTGCAAAGTGACTGAAGGGCTTCATATAAATAATCTACAACATCCTTTCCAGGTCTTAGTTTCCTGGAGTCTACAATTTCTTATTTAAAAATTTTTTTTTTCAACGTTTATTTATTTTTGGGACAGAGAGAGACAGAGCATGAACGGGGGAGGGGCAGAGAGAGAGGGAGACACAGAATCGGAAACAGGCTCCAGGCTCTGAGCCATCAGCCCAGAGCCCGACGCGGGGCTCGAACTCACGGACCGCGAGATCGTGACCTGGCTGAAGTCGGACGCCTAACCGACTGCGCCACCCAGGCGCCCCCTGGAGTCTACAATTTCAACAAAAAGAAAATAAAATCTGTCTTTAGCTCAACTTTTCTATTGGAAAAACTGAAACATTGGAGTACCAATGAACATGGGTACAGACAGCTCTTGAACAGATCTGGTAGGATGTAAATTCCACCAGAGTGTGAAATTTGACTATTTTACCCATTATTTCCCTGATGCCTAGAACATTGCCCATTGTATAGCAGGCGCTGATGCATTTATTTATTTTTGAATGAATAAGTGTATCAATGAACAAATAAATGTGTGTTCAAACCGTTCTCTTTTTTTGTGACTGTTGGTTCATCGACTCTACCAAGTTTGACTGTCACAGTAGTCGCTAAAATTCATAAGCAGGGAGTTAAAGAGAAGGGATATTGAAGATAAAAATAGAGAGTATTTCCTGGGAATTTATTCTCTTATCTCAAATAATTCTGCTTTAGTAATATTTTTGCAAGTTTTGGAGGCAAACATATTCTTAATTTATTCTGAACTAGCCAGCTAAGTGCTTCAGAAGCATTTCCACTAAACAATGATGATGAAGGAACAAAATTAGTTTGAAAACATTTAAACTAATGTTTCTCCTTGTGACAAAACCATTACTTTCTACGCAGATAATTGCAATTCCATAATTATCCATTCAGGGCTTGAAACATACCTAAGCAAAATGCATGGGAGATCACTGTGAGTTTAAGCATAAATTAAGTCAGAAACGCTATGTTCTGGTTTAAAAACAAAAGCTCACCAAGTGGGGCCTACATTCTGCAGTCCACTCTCTTTAGGACAGAAATATGTCAGCCAATGTGCTTTTTTTGTGTATGGACACAGACGGGAAGCATGGGCGTTTGGTGCTACTTGTTAACTGCTGGCAAAGCCACAGTTGTTCTTTCGTCACACACAAAAGAAAGGGATATATCGTAGGCTATCTCTAAGGTCCTTAGCAAAGTTTTAGTATCAGACTCCAGTGGAAAGCCTGCATTTCAAAAAATGCATTAGACTCTAACACCATTTTTACAGAAACAACACTCTCCTTATGCTTTATTACATTTGCAGAAATAGTTCTCTCCCCAAATCCCATGCTTTGGATCACAGGCTATGGTGCCCCTCATAAGTGGGTAGTTGATATGCTATCCCTCTGGAGGCATATTCCAGACAAAGCCGGCCCTCCCCTGTCCTCCTGCCCGTTTTCCAGGCCATTTTCTCCTCTGTGAGCAATAGCACTACCACGAGGTGTGACTTTTTCTCCCAATGCAGACTAACAAGCTGGCATAAAGTTTTCAGGACAAAACTGCTGATGTACTGCCTTGATTTCCCAAGTCTAACGTTATAAGAAAGTCATTTCTGCTCTTGAGCTTTCAAATAATTGACTGATCTTTATACTGCAGAGACACATCTGCTTAGCTAAAATATCCCACCCTTGTGCGTGGTCTCACTGTTCCAACAGAGGCATGAAGCTATGATAATGGAGCTCCTGTTTCCGACAAAACTGGGTGCCATCCTTCACTCTGCAGGTGACATCTGCAACGGCCTATCCCTCACCAGATGCCCGCAGGGAAACACCTCAGCACCAGCGACCTGTGAAAAGACACGCAATGCCAGATCTCAAGCTGCATTGCAACTGCCCATTGGAGGTTTCACTTTATAAAATGGTAGCAGACAAATGTGAAGAAAAAGCCAATAACATCTCCCAAAGAAAGACAGTATTACAGACTCCCCTTGCCAAGAAATCCATCAAGCGCCTCTCCAAGTTAACTTTCATATTTAAATATTTTGACTTTTGGAAAATAACCACCACTCTACTAGCCAAGGTCTCTGAAAAGCCCTGGGAAACCAGAGCCTTGTACAAAAACAAGAAAGTGAAAGAAAGTAAGGCAGAAGAGGTAAAGGGATTTATATCTACTTTGTTCAAAATTAAAGTACTTTCAAAATGCTGTTTTTAGAGGAGAAATGAGGAGAAGGGCTGGAGGAACCCAGCATACGACCTGCCTTTCAGGTATCAGTTGAAGACGTGTGTGTGTGTGTGTGTGTGTGTGTATGTGTGTATAAGTGGGGTCAGGAATGTGGCCGAGGAATCTTTTACTTAAAATAAATAAGTGAATATTTGCATATATATTTTGATCATCAGAATAACCCTGAGAGCTCTGTTTAATAGTCTTACTTTATAGATGGACAAACAGAGGATTAAGAAACAAGACTATATGACAGAGATCACAGGAAAGAATCAAGATTTAAACCCTAGTGGTCTGAGCCCTTTTATCCCTCCACCCACTACATCTCCAAAGTGAGTTATATTGTCAATTATCTGAAAAGAAGAGATATTTGGCCAAGAGTGACTCAGTTCAGGTCTGTGTCTCTCCTTTATTAATATTCCAATAAGATTAATAATTCCAATTAATATTCCAATAAGAGAAAATAAAATATTTATGCTCTTGATGGAAGGATACCTTTGTATCATAAGCAATAAAATAAAAACTAACACCCTCTTTATGGATAGTCTTTTTTTTAATGTTTATTTATTTTTGAGAGAGACAGAGTGTGGGCAGGGGAAGGGAAGAGAGACAGGAGACACAGAGAATCCGAAGCAGGCTCCACGCTCTGAGCTGTCAGCACAGAGCCATATGTAGGGCTCGAACCCGTGGACCATGAGATCATGATCTGAGTCAAAGTAGGTCACTTCACCGACTGAGCCACCCAGGCACCCATCTTCTAAGATAGTCTTAAGCAATACACATATTAAGAATATCATACAAAATAGCAGCCTATGCTTTCTAGATCACTCTTGAAGACACAGAATAATTATTTAGTGACTATATATCAGTGCTTTGCAACCTGGTTGAATGCAAATCACTTGGGGAATTTTTAAAAAGTACAAGTAATTGTTATGTTTCTGCTATAAGTGAAGAACTATTCCTGATTCCGTGAATACAACAGTGAACCAGACAAAGTCCCAGACCTCACCGTGCCTCAATTTTAATGAGAGACCAAAACAACCAGCCAAACAGAAAAACACGTAAAATCATTTCAAGTAGTGGTAACTGGTAGAGTGTAAATAAATCAGACCAAGAAGTAGAAAATGGTGAGAGACAGTAAGTCAGAGCATCTTGGAGTGATGTTTGAGCAGAGAGCTAAATGAAGTCAAGGAGCAAGCCATGTGGGCCTCTGGGAAAGACATCCCAAGAAAAGAAAGCACCCACTACAAAGGCTTCTTCTCGGCATCTTTGGGGATGAGCAACGTGGTCCTTTTTTTCCCCTGGAATCTCAAGAGTGAAGTGCAGCTCTATAGGAAGTGAGATTGCAGGTATGGGCAGAGACATCCTCTGGGACCTTCCGTGATGGATCCTGGAAGGAGGGAGACCAGTTAGGAGTTCAGCATTCCAGGAAAGATAAATTGGTGGCTTCAACTAGGGTGTTGGCAGTGGAGATGGTTTGAGATAGTTGGGTTTGGATAGGTTTCGAAGCTGGAGGTCCACATTTCGGTGGTGCATTGGGTGTGAGGTTTGAGAAACATACAGGACGCAATTTTCAGTTATCAGAATAAACAATAAGGTGAATGCTTGTACTTTTTAACAAAGACAGACACCCTGAGTAATAAACAAGTTTGGGAGGTGTATTTGGTAATAAGGACTAGAGGATGAGTAGGAATTCTCTTTTAGAGCTGCTAAGGCTGAGAGGTTTATTGGATTTATACGTGGAACTGTCAAATAGGCTATTTATAGAGGAATCTGGAGTTCAGGACTGAGCACAGTTAGTCTCAGGAGTGCCCAAGGAATCTGGATTTTTAAAAGGTCCCCATAGTTTAGGAACCATGGTTGCAGCAAATTCCTAAATGTGGTGACTCCCACCATTCAGCCTTAAGAAGAGTCTTTTTTTCTCCCTATAAATTTGCCTGAAGGAAATCTATTTCTGCTTATAAATCTGCCTGAGGGCAATGTAATTTTTTTTTAAAACTTTAATTCCAAGGTTTGATTATATCTCGCTGAACATTAGCTTGCTGTTCCGATGGCTTTTATTTATTTATATACCGGATCTGGCAGCATCCATGATTAGTTTATGCTGTCTGGGATCAGGATGCTTTGGTTTATTTATGCAATACCATTCTTCTGTCAGTATTAACAGAACAAATCCAAGACCTATTTGTTGAATGTGTGGGCGTGTGTTTCTGAGAAGCATAGATAGAGTGGTCTTTTTTAAAGAAAGAATTAAAAAGCATATGCTGCTGGCTTCACAGAGTCTTCTGAAATGATCTCCTAGCTTAGAGATCCAAAAATTTAAAATCTTATGACTCTTGCCTTGCAAAAAGTTTTCCAAACTAATTTGGCCAACAAATATGTCATCTGGCCCGAGAAACCTGTATTGGCTTTGTCCATATTTACCCATATCACTCCGTGTCACTCCTTATCTTGCCATAGACCACATACCAAACTGTATCTGTAATTAAGCACCGAATAATTTTCCAAGGAAAATGGAAATAATTGCGATTGTGACCCACACAACTCTTTGATGAAATTTAGTGAATTACATACATTGTCTCTGCCTGACACTCTTTAGGCTCTGGGCCTTTGTGATATATTTTTTCCATATCTATATATTGCATCTGGACTTCAGGGTTACAGTTAAGCAGGTCATCATAAAATTGTGTATTCAGTAATTATCCTTATAAAGCACTGCTGCAAGATAAGAATGAGGGAATTCGATTCTATTCATTCCAGTGCTGAATACAATGGAGGTGATTGATTCTAACTTGCGGTGACCCAGGAAAAAGAAATCTGAAGTGGGGGTTACAGAAGTAGAACCTTAATATCTTTAATATCTCCCTCCTCTGCACGTGTTCTAGCAGGGCATCTCCTCTTTCCTCTTAGCAAGAGTCCCTCTGCCCAAGAATTGAGGTAATTCCAGTTCTAATCTGTATCAATTAGAAATGACTGTCACACAGTAATGATATCTGCGGAATATAAAAGTGTTCAATCATAATTTAAGGAGCAAGTCATGGCTCCGTCATGACAAAATGATTCCAGCCTTCCCATTGCTTCCACAATTGCACAGCTAACATTTTTGAATTCAAAACAGAAATGTGACCTATAAAATGCCATCCGCATAGACATCCCCCAGTATGATGATATTGTAGTCATAATAAATTAGGGGTTATGAAAAAGAAAGGAAACAATAAGAAATATTTTAAAGTCCTATTCTTACATAAAGTTAGTGGAACTCTGAAAGGAAACATTTCTAGCAACTCAATCATAGGAAAACATTAACAGACACTGAAGATACAAGAGTATCTTCCTGTTGAACTGGGCTAATCAAGGGCAAAGCTCAACATTGTCATCTGTTTGTACATATTTAATGAAATTATAAATTTTAATTCAGCCCTAGTTTATGGTTATGATTTCTTCTTTTCTTATCAATGCCTGCATCTGGGAGCAGTGAGATATGGATCTATCATGTTTCCTCTTACTTCAAAATGTATCCTCAATAATACTTAAATCAAATGTAATAAAGGAGAATGGAGTACTCCTTTCAGACTTTTGTTTTGCCCAAAACAAACACAGAGAAGATTTATTAGAGGAAACATCAGCTGAGGAGCCAAAGAGATCTTAAATTCCGTTAGTTTCTTATTAAGCTGAACTGATTCGAGTGCACAGCAAAGGAAAGTATCACAGCAATTTGAATGTTGAGTGGGTACAGACCATGCTTCCCCATTATCGTCCTGTTCCCCAGTTTCAATTGTGACCTGTGAATCTCTTTACATCTGAGTTACTAAGCAACTGAACTAATGGACACAGCAGTACAGGTCAGCACAGCTTCTATTGATCTCCCATTGACTTGACCATGCCTTTCACCAAGTGCCCAAACTTGGGGCACCCGAAAGCAGAGTTAAAGAGGAACACTTAATTAGCTTTCAACATGAAAAAAAAAAAGCACAAACTTATTTTCAATTTTTCTTTTCAGGACACATTATTTTTCACAGGCTTCTAAACAGTGTATTCTAATTCACACTTAAAATTGTAAATTTATACTCGAGGATTAAAACTGATCACAATAACTGCTGCTTCCTCGATTCCTTACCATCTAAACGTGTGTGCTGTTAGCTGGCCAGAAGGCCAAGTTCAGAAATGGAATGAGGTAGAGAAAAATGGACTGGAAGATGATATCTGCACCATATCTCTAACCCCCGATCTGTTACTAAATATCCAGGTATATTTGAACAAACGATTTCCTTCCTTCGTCAAAAGTGGATCCTATTTATACACTTTTTTTAACGTGGTGAGAATGAGAAAAGATACGAAATATTTCTTTCTTGTTATTCTCTTAGCAAAGATTTCTTTTGAGGCTAAGTTTGTGCATTATGCTAAGTGTGTAGAACATAAAACGTTTCACTCATCCAGATGATTTCCTCTGAGTTTATAATAGCAAAAAATAAGGCATATACATATATAACTATAAAGCAAGGTAGAATGTGGGCATTGTTCCAGAGCTGGAAATGAGAACGTACTATGATGACATACTATGGGAATACCTTAGAAGGAAACTCACTTAGCTTCAGGGCCTTAGGGAGATTCTTTGGAGACAGTGTCCTTTGAGCTGGGTTTGATCAATAGATATCACTGCTTTGTGGAAATAGAGAATAGCAGGAGGTAATTCAGAGATTGGTAAAATACCGAGTATAATTCAGGAACAACAAATAATAATCCTAGTAACATTTTTTTTTAATCTTGAACGTTGTACTGGGTTTAATCTAAGCTCTTTGTGAATATTAACTACTTGATACTTATAATGACACGATGAATATGCACCATCATTATTATCTCTATTTTAGAGATTAAGAAAGTGAAACACAGGAAATTGAAGTAGCTTGTAAAGGTCACTCACTAAATTGGAAAACCAAGGTTTGGATTTAACAACGTGATGCCAAAACCTACACTCTTAGCAACATCTTTATGGGGTCATATTAGACTCACACATGGTAATAATTATAGGAAATGTGTGAAAGAGAGTGAAGGGAATAAGGTCACAATATAGTTTTAAAAAGACAATGGAAGGTCTCAATATTCAGGCTAAGGGTTTGAAATTTTGAAAATGGATAACCACAAAGTCATTTAACCCTTTGGTTGAGAATAACATAACTAAAATTATGCGAATATTATTCAGTATAAACAAATGCTTAGTATTCTTCGGGTTGCAAGTAATAGACACTCTCTAGCTACCTTGGGAGGGGAAAATAGAAGATTTGAAAAGCTAAGCTTAGGGATGAATAAGAACTAGACAGATTTGGTCATCTCCACTGACAGTCTTCATTGGTGCAAGTGACAGCCACCAGTGATCACTATTGCAGTGCCATTTTGTCCAATTTTGAATATATTGGGGGGGGTGGTTACTTGGTAGCCTTCATTTGGGTGAGGAGTCCGCACTTGAACAACTAACCATCTCTGGTTCCAACTCCAAAAACCCACAGTAGGAACATGTTAGTGTATCAGGTCCAGTTCTCAAAGCAGGAAAAATGAAGAAGAGTTAAGGAGATGTATCAACTCTAATACTGAACGATTACAAAACCCTCAGTGCTGAGAGTGAAAAAAGAGATACTGGAATTGGGGAGACTCATCACTTTGCAATGGTGATGGTCTTAGAGCTAGGCTAACACGTGTCTGTATTAGGATAAGGAATGCTGACTTGGAAAATAATCAAGTGTGTGATGATTAGATATGGGGCAGGGATTAGGAAAAAGTGAGGAGTCGACAGTCATGCTGAAGTCGTGAGCCCAAGTGACACAGAAGATATCATCTCCATATACTTTAGTCCTAGGTGCTCAAAGTCAGCAAGCATGTGTAGACACACAGGGGAGATTAATACCACCCATGCTAGGATTTATTTGCTGAGGGATATTTTTCCAGACCCTCTGCATGCGTTCTTTAAAGTTGACATAAATTGTAAGGTGTACATGTTATATTTGATACGTTTCACCTGTAACAATCTTTTAAAATTCTTTAACTACCGATCCCCTTTGGGTTATATGAGAGAACAGCCATTGTATTAAAAAATATCAATACAGATATTTCTTTTATAAGTTTCCACTGCAAGCAGACCACTGTGTGAGGTACTGGAAATCAAAATATGTGAAACAATATCTATTTTCAAGTAACTTGCAGTCTGGAAAGAAATCAGGACATAAAACATAATTTGTGAGCCTCATGACTAAGGCAATAGATGATGCAGCAATTTGCAGGAGGCTAGTATGTCAGGAAATATTTTGTAGGGCAGATGAGATTTGAACTGGGTCTTCTAAAGGGATTTCAACAAGATTCAGATACATATGTAAGATCACTAGATCACTGTTGGTACAATGAGTTGACATATAGAAGTCCTGGATAATAATGCTAGAGATAAGAACTAGCAGTGGGTTCCTTCTATGCGCCAAGCACAGTGAGGTATGCTTCAGTGAGTCACGCCATCTAATTCTCTCCAAATTGTCTCACCCAAGGTGCAATTTATTTTCTCCATTTTACAGATGATAAAACTGACGGAGAAGTAAAATGTGTTGTTCAGATCACAAAGGTCGTGAATGTCAGAACCCAAGTGGTAGCAAGCCATGTTCTTTAAGCTCTATCACTTGGTTTCCCAAATGAGAGGCTAACAAAGAGGAGTTCTATTTTTTATTGTCCTCTGACAACTATTTTCTTTTGCTCCTCTGACAATTTTTTAGATACACTTCTTCCCCATCCCACTCAAACCCATGAAAATTTTTTTTTTAATGTTGATTTATATTTGAGAGAGAGAGAGAGACAGACAGCAAGCAGGGGAGGGGCAGAGAGACAGGGAGACACAGAATCCCAAGCAAGCACCCAACTCTGAGTTATCATCCAGAGTCCAACGCAGGGCTCAAATCCACAAACTGTGAGATCATGACCTCAGCCGAAGTCAGAAGCTTAACTGACTGAGCCACCCAGGTGCCCTTAACCCATCAAATTTTCAACTGCAAACCTCTACCTCAAATATCTACCTCAGGCATTTCATAGTTAACCAGTGTTTCAGCTTTCAAGTCACTATCTTTAGCTGCAAGATCTCTGCTCAGTTCCAAACTGAGATTTCCAGTTGTACGTTGGACATTTCCATCTCTCAATCATATTTCTATTTTAAGTTCACAATAATTGGCATCTAATCTATCCTCCTCTTAGAAACTCTTTCTTGTCCAGCTTAGCTATTTCCACCAAAGGATCCACCAACCTTCCAGCAATCCAGGCCTCCAAAATCAATCAACTTGGCATCTTCTTTCTGTTTTTATTTTGTTGATGATCAATAAATACAGCCAATGAATGGTCTTTCCAGACATCTACTTCACATCCCTCTCTACTCCAATGACTTCTATACTAAGGTGTTGAAGGAATGTTCCTTTATTTATTTATTTATTCATTTATATTTTTTAAAGTTTGTTTATTTATTTTGAGAGTTAACAGAGACAGCCTGAGAGGGGGAGGGGCAGAGAGGGAGAGAGAGAGAGAGAATCTTCTCTCGGCGCAGAGCCCAATGCAGGGCTTGAACGCACAAAACCCTGAGATCATGACCTGAGCTGAAACTGAGAGTAGACGTTTAACTGACTGAGCAACCCAAGTGCCCCAGAATGTTCCTTTAAATACAGTTCAAATAAGCCATCTTTCCAATCAAAACATCTGGTATTTACCTATCGCGTATTAAGTTAGGTGTTAGCTACTACTAATTCCAGCATCCAAGATCGTAAATAAGGTCCTCTATAGTACTGATAGAAATTGCATTTCTTTTTAATTTTTTATTGTTTATTTATTTTTGAGAGAGTGAGACAGAGCACAAGTGGGGGGAAGGGCAGAGAGAGAGGGAGACACAGAATCTGAAGCAGGCTCCAGGCTCTGAGCTGTCAGAGCAGAGCCTGATGCGGGGCTTGAACTCGGGAACGGAAAGATCATGATCTGAGCTGATATCTATCGCCTAACTGACTAAGCCACCCAGACGCCCCTAGAAATTACATTTCTATGCACATCTTTCCTTATTCACTTTGTTCTCAAATCAAATGTATTATTTCTGTAACCACTCACAAATCCTGCTTCATTTTTTGTCTTTGTGCTTTTTTTGTTTTGTTTTGTTTTTTGGTGTCATCATCCAGGATGTCCTGTCGCTGCTATCAGTCAGCTTAAACTACAATTTTGCTCTAGTAACGAATAGCTCCAAATGCTAATGCTTGAAAAAAATGAAGGTTTATTTCTCACTCACATTCATTTGCCTGTGGTTTTGCTTCATGTCCATTACATCCTCTGAACAAGGCTAATGGACCAGCTATTATTACCTAGAACACAATGGTCTCTTGGCAGAAGGAGAAGAGAGATAATGGGACCATGTGTTGACTCTTTTTTTATTTTTTTTTATTTTTCTTATTATTTTTTAATATGAAAATTGTTGTCAAATTGGTTTCCATACAACACCCAGTGCTCATCCCAACAGGTGCCCTCCTCAATACCCATCACCCACCCTACCCACCCTCCCACCCCCCATCAACCCTCAGTTTGTTCTCAGTTTTTAAGAGTCTCTTTTGTTTTGGCTTCCTCCCTAACCTCTTTTTTGTGTGTGTTGACTCTTAAAGCTTCTCCTTGGAAATGGTGCACATTTTATTAACCAGAGCAAGTTATTTGAGGAAATCTGACCAATGGACTTAGAGCTATAATTATTATCTATGTGCCAGCCCATCAGGGAGAGGCAGTGAGTGCATTCTACCATAATACTATCTACTACATTTTACTCTCTCCGACATCAAAATACCAATTATCCAGAATGGCCATGTTACTAAGATGCTTTTCCAGATTTTTCCAGGCAAAAATAATTTGAAAATACGAAGCATTTTTATGCTGCTTCTCTCAAATTTTTGTGTGTACATTGAAAGTTCTGCTATGATTTATGAGCTATAGCATATAACACTTAGCACAATGCCTTACACATAATGTATGTTATAAATGTTTATTGAAATTAATTGATTTTATCTTCTATGAAATAGGGAGACACTGAATATTTTTATGTTGAGAAAACTATGATCAAAATATATTTCAAGCTGGTTAACATGACAACTGGAACAGTATTTGCTTCTTTAACCATCTTGGTGTTTTGATAAATATATTCTCACAATATACAGAACACATAGAGTTAAATATTTTTCATAATTTGTCTCCAATAGATCACAAACCCTAAAATTACTCTAATCCAAGTTTTTTTCTAAATGATTTCTCTTGTACCCACATTAACTCAGTGCAGCGAAAGTAGAATTTACATGGCAATGACAATTCTTTTCGTAATGAAGTAAAAAGGAAAGTATATACTATATCCTAATCTTTGAGTTCAAGGTTGTATATCACTGCCAATGTATAGCTAACATCTGGTGTGAAGCTGGAAAAAATAGTGCCTGAAAATTGTTTAACCAATAATTAAATGCCTGATTGAATGAATTAATGAAAAATAAATAAATGTGTAGATAAAAAAAATATTTGGTAATGATAAACTACTTGTTAACAGATATATATATATATATATATATATATATATATATATATATATATATAAAGATATAGTAGCCATTGCTAATAAGATATGGTATCGAATGTCAGAAAGTACTTAACTCCTCCATGTATAAAGTTTAAAAAATGATTTTATCCTAGAAAATCATGGAAAGTTTAGATGTATCTCTCTCTTATTTGACAATGTGATCAAGAGAACGATCACTCTTTTTTTTTATAAGAATATAAATATGCACATAATATATTAGGGCTTATGATACATTTCTTAAAAATATTTTTTGAAAGAAAAATCAAACAGAACAACCTCCAGATGTTTTTATGAGGTCTTCTTTAACCAATTGAACCTGAGAAATGTATATGATGGTTTCCACTTCATTCTCAATGCCTGTAACTTAGTAAAAGTTAATCATGTGTTCATTTTATGTCACCATACACTGCCACCAACAGCACTGTGAATGACCTAAGCCAGTAAAATCAAATATTTTAGAGTCTGTTGTGTTTGAGTAGAACAATTCGTGTAAAGCAGATGAATTCCAGGTTTTCAATCAGAACCAGAACAATGGCCAGGAAAACTGCCAAGCTCAAACTCATAAACACTCGGTCAAAACAATAATAAAAATCTTGTCTCACGGTATTCATGAAATGAAAAGCTGTCTGTATAAAATTCCTTGCTTGAAATCTTTGTGATTATCAAATGTTTCATTTTCCACTTAAACAGTCAGTGACTTATTCAAAAATACTGCATTGTCAATATGTATGGTCAGAGATAGTAGGCTAGATATGAACACCGGTTTCGGTATTCACCCAAATTTTCTTCTTTGAATAATTCAAGTCATAAAAATTACACATACATACACGACTGAGAAAATATTTATGTTTTGCTGCATGCCACTGGTAAATTGTGAAAGCTAAAATCATATAACTTTTATTACTGAATAACATATCAGAATAGGACCTACACATAAGCAACTGTGAAGAGATTACATGAAGGCAAACCCAGCTGAAATGTTTGCTGAATAAGTCCAGTTGAGCTCTTAACACTTTTGACAACGAAAATGTTTCAATATTTCTATCTGTGATTAGAGTCCTGTAGAATAAACCCTACACTAATGATAACAGTTAAAATTCATTAAGCCCTTAATATAGGTCAGATACCTGATCACGTTCTTTATATATTTTATTTCACTTAATCTTTACAGAATGTGTAAGCAGGAATGCTTAAGTAGATGAGGAAGCTAACACAACATTTGGATAAAAACCTTGTATAGTGTCATACAGCCAGTTAGCAATGGAGTCAGGATTTGAATGCGGGCCAACTGACTCCCGAGGGTGCCTCCTTAACAACAACCCTGTATAGATAGGCTTTGTACACCTCTGTGGGAAATAAATAATCTGGAATTTCCACATGAAGTATTCACATTGAGGTTTGGAAACAAAGTTTTCTAATGATGGAAGCCTCTATATATCACTGTAATCCTAGTCGCCAGATTACCATTCAATACGTAATACACAAAGATGGATGCAAAAACATAAAGAAACAAGACTTAATAATTATTAATTCATTTACTCATTTATTTCTGTATTAATTATTCATCAGGCACTTATTATGTGCCAGTCCTTAGTTAGACATTGTATTAGTTTCCTATTGCTGCTGTAACAAATTACCCCCAAGTTAGTGGCTTAAGACTACATGAATTTATGCTCTTACAGTTCTGGAGGTCAGAGGTCTAAAATCAAGGTATAAACAGGGCTTCATTCCTTCTGACAGCTTCAGAAGAGAATTCATCTCCTTGTTTTTCCTAGCTTCTAGAAGCTTCCTGCATTCCTTGGCTTCAATCTCTTTCCTCCATCTTGAAGGTGCATCACTCCAAACTCTAGTTTCATTGTCACATTACTTTTTTTTTTTTTTTTTTTTTTGGTCTGTTTGTTGTCCTTATTGCCTCTTTCTTATAAGGATCTTTGTGATTACATTGGATCCACTGGGATAATTCAGGATAATGTTATCATCTCAAGATTCTTAACCACAGCAGCAAAGTCCGTAATGCAATGGAAAGTAACATATTCACAGGTTCCGTGAATGAGAACATAGGCGTCTTTGAGGGAAAGTTATTGTTCCAAAACCAAAGGGTAAAAAGTCCAGATATTCCCCTGGAGATACTGAAGGAGCCATTGAAGGATATAAAGCAGGGAAGGACAAAATTTGAATTTAGAAAGAGTATTTTGGCAGGCCCGAAGAGGAAAGCTGTTGGTGTAATCCTTTTGAAATGATTCAAAGCCTGAGCTTATAGAGTAGAAGTGAGGATTGAGAGAAGAGCAGTGATCTGAAGAACATTTCAGAATTAGGATCAACTAGGACACAGTGAAATTGTCCATAGGTAATCATTTTTCTTTTGGAGCTACACATCCATATCTGCAAGAGATAAATGCTGTGTTGTATAAAAGGCTTTTAAGTTTGTGATAAAATGCATCTTTAATTTAGAACAACATAGAAGACATCATGTGACATAGCTATGGGGCAAATTCCCACTAATGTATTCATTTCCTGTGGAATAACATCAATCACCCATCTTTAATTGAAAGAAAAGCTAACTATTCTCCTTTATTTATAGACACTATCAGTATTATTTGACAATATTAGATCTAAAATCCAACTATAGGATATCAATTGGTTTCTGGCCTTAGAGAAAGAGCCCATTTTATCTGAAGTGATACATTTGAAGACGATCTATTGCTAGACATGTATGAATTAACTCCATTTAATATACTAACACCTGTTGGATCAGGTTTTCCTTATTGTAAATATTAATCTTTCTTATCAAGATTCAGTCCTATTCAGTAAAATTGCTTTTTTATATCACACGCTGCTCTTGGTGATATTTTTAAGCCTGCTCATAACAGGTGCAGTGTATTATACGCATATAGTTTCCCCATTCACTAAACGCCATTCACAAACATGCCAAGCCGTTCATAGAAATTCATTCCAAAGAGTTGTTTCCAAAGTTTCTGCCAATAAAGGGAAATTTTGAATTAGAAGAGAAGAACTTGTGAGAATTTGTCAGATGGCTGGTGGCTGGGATTAGTTTTAAGCATTTTGGACCAGATGTCATCCACAGTCAATGTAAACCAAACGCTTTTATCCGTTAATCTCATTTGTACCATTTATTTTGGAGAGAAATGTAACCTATCTGCTTATACCAACCTATGTGATTCATTTATTTTTAAAATCTTCAAAAAGTTACTTTAGAAAGAGAAGGTTGGTACCGAAAATAACAGCTCCCTTTGGATGAGACTGAAAACCTTTGCGAGAGGTTGGCAGAAGGGTGGGGGGGAAAAAAGCTTCCAAAATCCCATTGGCATATTTTGCAAGCTTAGACACAGAAAGGTCTTGAGTATGGCAGGCAAGTCTAAGTATCAATATTCCAATAGCTTTAAAAGTTTTAAAATCCTTACTATTGGGTATTGGATAACAGTAAAATCAGGTAAGGAATAAAAAAGGCCACTGATAAGAGAGCCTGATAAGAGGGGACTCCTTTCCCCTCTCAGTTTGCTCTAGCCTGCCAACTCTGGCAATGGAATGTCCAGCACACCAGCCTTGAGCCACGGCATTTCTAGCATGCCAAGGATCTACATGTTCCTATTGCTAACTGAACATACTCCTCTCAGATGAAACAAGCGATTGGGAGACCTGTGTGGCCCTAGATTCTGTCATCTCATTTCTCACATTGAATGAAATAAAAATCACGCCTGTGGCACAGAGGGAGCGAAACTTGTTGCCCTCTGCTTACACAGGCCTGGCATTCTCACACTAATGCAAGCTTTTTCCAAATCTAGTAAAAAGGGCTTTCTGAGTTTTCAGGTTAGTGGTTATTTTTATTTTAGCCACATGCTTAACAGCCATAAAAGAATACTGGAATTCCTTAGTAGTTTTTAAGATGCTCAAATACGGCATGACTTTCCTTCACTATGTTCTGGGTCAAAAAGGTTGAGATATAGGATTGTGAGGCCCTTTTATCTAGAAAGGTAATTTCCTTTTTGATTTACCAGTTTTATTGGTATCTAAGGATATGACAATGCCCAGAAAAGACTCTGAAGATACTAAGAATATCTGTTAAATTTGGCAGCTAGTTGTTTTCAAGATGCCAATGAAAGGCAATTCTACATCTACATAGCTTTTGTGAAGTAACCAATTGTAGTTGCTTGTTTGAATGCAATCGTTGCTCTCTTTCTTTCTCTCTTCCTTCCTTTCTTTCCATCTTCCGCCCTCCCTCCCTCCCTCCCTCCCTCCTTCCCTCTCTTTCTCCCTCTTTCTCTTTCTTTCTTTCTTTCTTTCTTTCTTTCTTCCCTCATTCCCTTCCTCCCTAATGTTTTTTTTTTTTTTTTTTTTTTTTTTTTGGCGGGAGAGAGAGAGAGAGAGAGAGAGAGAGGGGCAGAGCATGAGTAGAAGGGGCAGAGAGAAAGAGAGAGGGAGACACAGAATCTGAAGCAGGCCCCAGGCTCTGAGCTGTCAGCACAGAGCCTGATGTGGTGCTCGAACCCACGGGCCACAAGATCATGAGCTAGACAAAGGTGGATGCTTAGCCGACTGAGCCACCGAGGAGCCCTGTTTTCTTAATCTTATCAGTCTAGAAACCATTTTTTGTTTAAGTACAGCAGGAAATCTTGGGAAAGTATGTAAAATTTATTCTGGAATGCAGCCTGCCCTGGTAGAAGTTCTGGGCCTTTACCAAAGTCACTCAACTCACAGTTTTTCTGCTTCTGCAAGTGGCAACCTGGGATCAGAGCACCTGCCTATGTAATCAGGACATGGAGAAGAGTTTCTGTGAGGATTAAGCTCTTGGAATTGTATTTCATTCCATAAAAGTTATTAGGCCCGATGTAGGGGCCAGACTATGTGTTAGGCCCTGAGGACACTCAGAGGAGCTCCCTTCAGCTCTTAGCCACCAGGAGTTCACTTTGGACACACACAGAGAGACACTTGAAAATCATGAATAATAATTGGGGAAGAAACTGCAGAAAAGAGTTTATGAATGTTAATATGACATGCATAGCGGAGATTTGGTATGTAGATTTGCCAACTCTAAATCCGTTGCTCTTGTCATATTGTAATAGGTTAGGATAATACCCTGGACCTGTGACGCCCATGCATCATGAAGCAATCTTCGTCATGGCCTCTCAAATGACCACTGCCATAGACTGAGTGCTTGGGTACCCTCAAAATCCATTTCTTAAATCCTGACTCCTAATATGATGATATTTGGGAGTGAGGCCTTTGGGGGATGATTATGCCATGAGGGCAGAGCCCTAATGAATGATAGTGTTACCCGTATAAAGGAGACCACAGAGAACTCTCTTGCTCCTTCTGTCGTGTGACGTTATAATGACAAGACAGTCTTCCCTGAATCAGGAAGTAGGCCCTCCCCAGATACCGAATCTGTTGGCACCTCGATCTTGGACGACACAGTCACCAGAACTGTGAGACATATTTTTGTTTATAAGCCACCCGGTCTATGGTATTTTATTAGAGAAGTCTGAACAGACTAAGACAACCAGGGTACATTAAAATACATCATTAATTTTTATTCTTAAGACTGTTCTCTGATCGCCAGCCTTCTTTATGGAAAATAATTCCTACTCTTGCCAATGTTCTACAATGGCTTTGTCTTCAGGAGCACAGTTAACCAGCAGTTAGACATAGTAGGAAGAGATTCTGCATTTTTGGTGAAACGACGTGGATAAGAATCCCAACTACGCCACTCAATCCAACTGGGCACTAATGTCTTCATCTACATAACCAAGTTCCTACCTCACAAGGCTATTCTGAAGATTACGAGAGTTAACATCCGCAAAATCATACATCAAATTACGTGTCATTTGCAGGCATACAAAAAATTAAGTTTTCTTTCTATTGCCCCTTTCTTCCTCGCCTATAATATAACACAGCCAGGAATGCAGAGCTTTATAAGAAATATACCCAAGTTGCTGACCACCACGAGATGACAGGCATCATATTCCTTCTAAATTATTCAAAGAGAACTCCCAAAGATCTTTACTGCCGATAGGCTTCCATATTCATGCAGCCAATAAATATTAAGTGAATACCCACTCCGGGCTTGACAGTGGAAAATATAATTATAAATAAGATAATATCACCCTAGATTTTCTGACGTTTCAATTTTATAAGCAGTTATGGAGCGCTATTATGTGCTAAGCACATAGCCAGGGATGGAGGTAGGTCTTTGAACCAGATTTGGTACGTCTTTCCATATAACTTTCAATTTAGTAGTGGAAACAGTGCCGTATAAGTTAAAAAGACCATGAGAGTTCAGTAATAGGGTGCAAGGAAACACACAGGAGGATCGACTAACTGGACACGAACAATGGGGGATGAGTCAAAAGACTTTATAGAAAATGTGACATTAAGATCGTGATCTGAGGATATAAAGGACAAAGGGAACAGTCAGTCAGGAAAGAGAAGAGGGAACTTGCAAGGTTGGGAGAGGGTTTGGATGTGGAACAATGGAGCATTTCAGCAAAAGACGATTATGGTCAAAGATCATTAAGTGACAACAGAGCAAAGCACACTAGTGTATGAAAGAGAGTCAGGAAAATGGAAGCACGGAATACAAGAAATGTTGAAAACTGAGCCTGGAAAAAGAAGCTGGACCCACACCATGAAGGGTCTTTTGCGCTACATTAAAAATTTTGAATACATATGAGAATAATGGAAAACTATTGAGTGCTGTTATATATCACGGTACCATGATCAGGTTTGCATTTTACTTTTATTCTCTAGCAAAACCTGCATAGCACCTTTGTATACTTTTTAATGTCTAAGCATAGAGGAATTAGATCTTAAAATTCAGAGGAAAGAAACACACTATAGGCAGGAGACAAAAAAAAATACAGAAAAACATGAATAATGGAGAAGCTATTTTAAAAACAGAGAAATCAAACCTTTTTGTTTCTTTTTCATTAATCATATATGCAATTGCTAAAGATATGTGATTACTAAATTTATATAATTAGTACCCAACCTCCTGCTAGACTGTATGATTATGAAGGTGTAACCATGTTACCTGGGTCACTATTCTATCCCCAGTGCCAAGGGCAGTGCATCGAACTAACATACAGTTTTTGAATGACTGAGCCCAGGGATAAAAATAGCATGTAAGCCTTAGTGGGCATTGGTGTTATAGCAGAATCGAGTGTTAACAAATATAAATAAGAAAGAAGAGGGGTTCATGGGTGGCTCAGTTGGTTAAGCACTGACTTTGGCTTAGGTCACGTTCTCACCGTTCACGAGTTCAAGTCCTGTATCAGGCTCTGTGCTGACAGCTCAGAGCCTGGAGCCTGCTTTGGATCCTGTGTCTCCCTCTCTCGCTGCTGCTCCCCTGTTCATGCTCTGTCTCTCTCTCTTTCAAAAATAAAATAAATATTAAACATTTTTAAAAAAGAAAAAGAATAGTACATAATACATTTTAGAAAATCTCAAATTTACTTTTTTCACCTTTTTTTTTGTCTATAAAGTAAATAAACTCCAAGCTCATCAGAAATGCTATTCCTTTATGTCATATCCAAGAAGTACAGAGAGCTGAGGTTTTGTAATTTTAGTAATTGCCATTATAATTATTTTAGGGTAATATTTAAAAGGCATATTCTCCTTTCATTTTTTTCATTAGTTTTTGGAACTTATGAACTAGCTTTATTCTCAATTCTGAGCAATCATGCAGTGTGTTTAAAATATTTTTCGTGATTTTCATTTCAAATCAACCTCAATAATTGCTTTGATACTAAAAAGTTTCAGAATGCCTATGATTATGGGTATTAATTCACATGCATTAAAAACAGCCATCTCTATGTAGACCTGTTATGACTGTTCATAGTACAACAAAACAGGAAGTGAAAGATTCCATATTTTCTTTAAATGCAAAAGAAGTACATATAATCAGATAAAGTATATCCCATTGGGAATTTAGCCAAAGCCATAAACCCCTGCAGGGAAATTAGTCTACATCAGCCTCATTTAAACACACTAGAAGCCAGGGTAACAGAGAATGTGGATACAAAAAATTATAATGTGAATGTGGCTTTTTGCAAAAAGCATCAAAATTAAGCATCTAGTCTATTATTTGTCAAAACAATGCTTTCCTATTCCACTTAATCATTACTTTATTAAAAAAATAAAACCTCTATAATCTTTTTTTCACCTACAAAGAAGTGATTCTGGCTATTTAGGGAAGAGTGCATGATTGCTTGTATTTGAATGTTTTGAATTCTAAGAGGCAGGTTTCTTTGTTGACTTAATCAACAAGCTAAGCACAACCCTTTCATCCTTCCCAGTAGAAAGCAAAAACCACAGTCATCGCTGCTGATGCCACATAAATGGCCCTTCATTTAAAGATGAGAGCTGGCAGCTTGTGAAAGATTTTGTCCTCTCACTTGCTACTCATTGCAAGGTTAAAGAGTCATGCTATCCGCTTTTTCACATCTGGAGTGTAGCTTACAAATCCTACCATGCATATACCATTAATATTATTATTGCACGCATCATTATTAGCAGCATAATTATCACGTCTTAGTTTTACACCGCTATGCACTTTTTAATGGAATCTAGTTCCTGAAACCGTCTCGAATGCAAAAGAACACGGGAATATCATTCTGGTTTTGAATGGAGACAAGGTGTTTAACAGATAGGCCCTAACTCACAGTTGGGATAAAGATCAAATTCATGAATTCTACAAACAAACAAAAAAATAAATTTAGACAGACAAAATGATGGCTGAAATGAAAGGCAATTCTGTGTAATACAACTACATAAATAAAAGCCACTTAAATAGCATTCCATGCTGCTTTCTAATTAAGTTATTTTTGTTTGCATTGGTCCTCAAACAATATGTGATTTTTTCAGGTAATTGTTTTGAAAATAAACATTTGAATTAATGTCTGAATTTCATGTTTTCCATTTTTCAAAAAGTGAATAACTGAAAAGCTACCCAGCATTCGCTTGGATATTACTTTAATAAAATAATGATACATTGTTATGACTGAACGACCCTTAGGGAATCTGAGGTTCTACTACTTTAATGAGGCAATCTCAACCAATTTAAGAAAATCTAATGTTTTTTAAAGATGAAAGTCCAGTAAAAACCCACAGAGAATCCTTGTGTCCCTAAGACACAGGAAGACACAAGCAAATATTCGCAGAAGCCCTTCACCAATATAAACATCACTGTCAGTCTGGATTATGGATATCACCTAACTGGTTTCGTTATTTTGATTAACCTGTAGTTAACAAGTACTGTGAAAGCTACTGTCTGATGGTTAAACATTGACTTTATTTTATATTTCTGTATTGGCACAGATAAAACTATAGCATACTTATTTTCATAAGAGTTAAATCACTCAGTTCCTACACTATTATGACTGTTTAGCGTCTAGAAATGACTACGATATCATATGCGGGATAAGACATTTTTCAGATATCCCTGATGTCCAAGAAGAAGTAAGAATTAGGAGACTCCAGTCTGGTATCTGGGAATCTGGAGAATCACTTTGCTTTATAACACATAGGCAAAAATACTTATGCTACAGAGCTGTTGTGAGTACCAAATGTTAGTTTTAAGGATCTGACTTTTCAGAATGGTTACGACCTTAATTTTCTGCAAAATGTTTTCAATACACAGAAATCACTTCAATATAAATCAGAAATGATTGCTGTCATTTATTATATACCAGAGGTAGTGAAAAAACTTTGTATCTTTTATATCAATTAACCAAGATGCTCACTGAGGTCACCCTGAGTCAAAATAAATCTTATGTTAAAACTCATCCTCCTTCTAGTAGATGACACAGCATCTTGGGTAATAACTACAAAATACTTATAGGACCTCTTCTCCCTCAAACTCACGTCTGGCTGAAAATTACTTTGCTAATATATTATTCCAGTGTTTGCATGCACAGACCCATATTGAAAGTTCTTCTGACTCCTTTATGTCTCAAATAGAACACCTCTATAAACAGAAATGTGTATATCAGGCTCCTGAGATCAGGACAACATAAGAGCTTTAAATCGCTGAACCATAAAAAGTTTAAAATCTAATATTTTACATCATTTTCTAGAAATCCTTCAGTGATATTACCACCAAAGTATCTTGGGGCTGCTTTTTCTTTTAGGCTTATCCTCTCTGGGGTCCTCATCCTTCCTCTCTTTCCTCTGTAACCTCTGCCCTCTTTCTTATCTCTACTCTTTATCCTCAAAGACTGTTAAAGTCCTTTTCAAAGCCATGCAACTCTCTCTTCTTTGTTCATCTGATTCTAGATCATTCCCCGAGGACTCCACCAGGTAGCATGAAAGCAGCCACTTCAGGACTTTCTCTACAACCAGGTCAGTCTTTCCACAGAGAAACTTTAATGCCGGTAGTTATTTATTTATTTTTTAATTATTCTCTCCCCAAGCACACTGACAGCAATAGTATGAGATAAACACAATTGTTGTCATTGACATTTTGCAGATAAGGAAACTGAGGTCTCAGTGGTTTAAGCCAGCAGTCCCCAGAGACATGTGTTTAATGAGTGTGAGAGTCAACCTTGCCTCATCTTTGAACATTGTCAACTTTGACCTCAGATCGTGCCTTAGATTTCTGATTCCCATTTTAGTTCCTATTTGGACTTGGTCCTTCCTGCTTTGTCTGCCCTTCGTCTGTAGCTGACTCTGCATTTTTTCTAGCAAATCTCCTGCCAGCTTTTCCCTTCCTAGTTTCTGAATTCAACTTCACACCCTATTTTCAACCTTTCTATTAAAAGGAATTCCGTATCTGGTAAAGATGGGAGATATGTCAGCATCAATCTGATGAGTTAATGCACATAAAAATGTTTTATAAACTGTAAACCTCTCACCAAATATAAGGCATTACTGTTGAAATGTGCTACATATAACTAATTTAATCAATAAAAGCATATAAGTGAATTAGACTCTTGAAATTGAATGGCAGTTTATAATAAATATCCTTAGTAGAAACTGTTATGTAATGAAGCATCAAAGGTAATAACAATCTATCACAGACATCTAACCCAATCTTACTAATTATTTTAAATAAAATGTGGGATGTGTTCAAATGAAGCCAGAAAAATGATCAGAAGGAATAAACTCAAAATTTAGGCAGTTTATTTCTTAATACAATTACCTTTTATTATGTATAAGAGTTGCTTTCTCAGGAACTGAAGAGGTTGGAAGTCAATGTATTCACTACATCCCTAGAAGTAAACAGAGAAGTGAAATACCATGATTCTTGAGTTCCAAACAAAGATCCTGATAAATTAAAACAAAATAAAAAAAATATGTTAAAAACAAAGGCCCTTTATTTCAGGTAAACCCAGTAAGATACCAGAAAATATTGTAGCTAGGGACTTCTGAGAAGATGAATGAGTTCCTTATTTGCTAAATATATGTAAGATGATGTATGGAAGATTTGGAACTTCTCTGCATGTTGATTTTCTCTCTGATCTAGAGGTCACTGTCATGGTTGATGGTCAATGAACATCTAGTGGGCAGTCTGCTTACTGGAATAGAGTAAAGTAAATGTCTGGTTACAGAAAAATGAAAAGCTCTCATTTTCCCATAAACTCTTATGATATAATATATCAATCTAAGAAAGTAGGATTATAGTAAAACTAGAGGGTCTCTATGCTTTATTTTTATTTTGGAAATTGGAATGCAGTGAGGAGGATAAGCTGTTAATTACAGTAAAATGCTCTAAGTGTAGGACAAGGCATTGCTACATCCTGTTGAGATAGAGAGAACTGTTAGTTTTTCATTTCTCTCTCCCCATAATGCTGAACAGCGCCCCAGTAAAGGGCTCAATTTCTGCTATTTTCCAGTACTCTGGATTTGGAAGAATTCAATAAATTACAGTTGGTTAGCTGAGTCTAAAAGCAAATGGAGTTGTCTGCTTTGGGCCAGAGAACGATTTGCCTACCAAAACAGATGCAGAGATTGGTTGGTGATGTTTTACATTGGATGTAATGAACATTGGGATATAACAATCAAGACAGCTGACCAGAGAAACGGACTCCACTCCACTGCCTGCTACTATCGTGTGTTGCTTATTTTATAAACTGACATTAGACACCAGTAGATCAAAACTGTAAATAAAAAAATACGTAATATTTGAATGAGTCTATATAAACCAATGGTCACTTATTAGATTTGTCATTATTTTCAGTACACCTGGCTGAATCTAACTAAAACAATCAAGCAGAGGAGCCTGGGTGGCTCAGTTAGTTGAGAGTCAAACTCTTGACATGGGGTCAAACCACATGTCAGGCTCCATGCTGAGTGTGGAGCCTGCTTAAGACTCTCTCTCTCTCCCTCTGCTTCTTTCCCCTGCTCACATGCTCTCTATCTATAATAATAATAATAATAATAATAATAATATGTTAAAAATTAAAATAAAACAAACAAAACAAAAAACTCAAGATTGTCTCCCATCTAACGTACCATGGCCACTCACTGTCGTTTGACATTTTATTCCCCAACACATATCTGTATTGACTTACAAGTAAAAGCTAAGGCCAGCTGAAGTTCTTAACAGTTCTGTGTGCCATAAAGGATAAAATATTTTGATTTATGTTTCGCCTCATCCAAAAAATATTCAACGTTGGAGATGGTGGAATGCAGCTCAGTGATAAAAATGATTGGTTACTGTAATATCTAAAAAGACAACAAACGGGCAACATGCTTTCTACCTATCTGCTTTTGCAACAATCCTATGTAAGATTCACATTTGAGTCACACATCTTAACATTTAGATATTGGAGGATTATGGGCAGGAATACTTTGGATGCAAAGAGTGTAACACATCATTGTGTTCTCTGAGGTTAACAAAGTCACAGCAAACTAATGTGATAATGCTAAAGTTAACCTAGTGATTCCTAATTAAAAAGGAGAAACAACAAGTGGAAAATGAGCAGCTTTAGACATACTGTACCTTCCAGTTAAGCACTCTGTTAATCTTGGTCTTCATTTGACTATAAACCCAGAAGACAGGGCTTTAACAGTTCACGTAACTTTATTAAGTTGTTCCTGGCCTCATGAAATCAACACTTTGAGAATCAATGAACACAGATTTAGGCTTTGGCAGAAACATTCATGAATTTGCTTCAAAGGTATATTGATATATTGTGTATTAGATACTTGATGCCATATAACAGAAAAACTTACGACTTGCCTAGGTGAGACCCTTGGTTCTAAATATGGCTCGAGTTCAAAACCATCTATTAGACTCAGTTGCTTTGTCATCTACAAAACGATTAAGAAAGGGAAGGATGAATACTATAAGAAAGGAAAGAAATTCCTGTCGCACTGTCTGCATAGGGCTGTTTAAAGACTCAAATGTGCTCCCACATGTGCACATCAGAGTGCATAAAATACAAGCCTGAGGGACATCTAAAGTCATGGAGTCCAGTCCTCTCATATTATAGATAAGCAGCAGGAGATTGGAGATTTAGGATTTCCCCAAGGGCATCCAGAAATTGAGGAGCTAGAATTCAATTTTTTTGAGACTCAGTCCAGGGATGTTTCAGATTTTTTTTTTTAATTTTAATTTATTTACTTTGAAAGAGAGAATCCCAGGCAAGCTCCACACTGCCAGCATGGAGCTGGATGTGGGGCTCAAACTCATGAAGCGCGAGATCATGACCTGAGCCCAAATCCAGAGTCAAACACTTAACCGACTGAGCTACCCAGGCACCCCAACAGATTCTTTACGTAGATCTTCCATTCACAGCATTATCCTAGTTACTATCAGTCATGTTACTAATATCTTACTGGTGGTAAAATACATTAAATACCCATCCAGTAGCACTACTGACACTTATCTTTTTGAAACTTTCCCTTCTTTGTTTCACAGCCAATAATCTGCCTCTTCTACTGCTCTTCTCTTTCTTCTTTCTTCTTCTTCCCCCTGACCATATCTATAAATATCCCACTAAAGTTTGTTCTCAGCACCTTAGTAACTCCATACTTTCATGGTTTTAACTATCTTTTCCAAATGGGTGGCTAGAAAATTTGTATGTACAACTTTTTCAAAATTAAGGACTAGTGAGATATTTATATACAGCTGTTTTAAACTCAGTGACAAAATCATAACAGCTTTGGACAACAGCAACTTTGGGATGAAGAAGACTACGAGTAATGCCTTTAAAATCTAGGAGAATGATTTTCAACCTAGAAATCTCAATCTAATCAAATTATTAAACAAGTATGACCAATGAAATAGACTAAGGGCACATTGAGAGATGAACAAAGTAAAAATATTTAATTTTCAATTCTCTTTTTCAAAGGAAATATGAAAAGTAGGTTTTTTTAGCAAATGAGGGAGGAAAACAATAACAAATGAAGATGGGACCTACAAAAAAGTAATATTTGAAAGAGCAGAAAACAGTAAATATTTTTAAATAAAAGTATGTTCCAAATGTTGCATGAGACATACTTAAACTAAAAAAAAGTATTTGTTTATCTGACATTCAAATTTAAATAGAAGCCTTACATTTTCTTTCTGAATTTAGCTACCCTAATCTGGCATCCTGATGGAACTTCAGTAATAATAAAACTTTTCAGATAAATTTCAAGATGTCCATACCTCATATCTCATAATACCTAGCATAGAACCAATTTCCAGTGTAAAGAGATATTGAGTTGTTTTAGTGATATAATAAGTTCCCTGAAAGAAAGCCACCTAAACTATGTTTTACAATTCAACTTATTATATTTTATCGATGGGTTTGATGACTTTCTATGACTTACCTGAGAAAATTAAATTCTGTTCAAAAAGGTATTATAAATGCTTCATATTTTTTTCTTATACTGGAAAATACCAGCAAAAGGAAGGGGAAATGATTATTGAAATCAACAAATTAGTAGTTCAAATCATACATTATTTCTATATGAAAGGCCAAAATGGAATCATAACAAGATGCTTAGTAAGCCAGCTATCTTTTCCAAGTGGAGAGAAAAATGATTGTTCTCACAACCTGAACTTGGAAAAATGTGATGTCAGTCTGTTGGTACAAATAATGCTTAGTGCTTATATTCATGGTGTGTGGAATGCAAGGAGCAAATCTTTATGCAGGTGAATGAATGTACTAGAATTAGAAATAGGGGCACTTCATTCCTGTCAAATTAAGAACATTGGAACTTCAAAACCTTTATTCTTACAGCATTGGAGAAGGATTGGTATATATTTTTTAAAATATCTGTGTTCTTCACTTCAATGAATACATTTTTTGAAAACGAACATAATTAATCCATGGTGCTGGATTTCTTTAACTTGCTCATTTTAGCCCTCACTTGACTAGATCTCTTTAACAAATGTCAAATGAAAAGACCATGGAATACTTAAACTCAAAGTCAAAGAACAAAGAAGGGAGTTTGTTGAGGAATACCTACTACCCCAATTCTAAATTGCATTATATTACACTGGATTCTCTCTAGAATTAACAAGAATAAAAACAATATTTTATTTTGTTTCCTAAGATGTTAAAAACTCAATTTTGACAAATTTTCAAGTGTTCCATTATAATCCTTATGGGTGAAATTCAATCATGAGCCTTCCTCCACTAATAAATTTGAGAAGAAGAAATGTGAGAGAATAGATAAAGTTTTAAAAACTCAGTTCCTAAAGCAGTCGTGTCTTGTATTATCATATTGATTTTTTTAACCAAATTAAAGTTCCAGAAAAAGCTGCTTTTAAACTTTCATTTCCAACAGGCCAGATGGGTCCTTTGGTATAAATGCATTCCTAACATTTATCTGATTCTTTAACGGGATACAAAAATATGAGATGGATAAGAGAACACAAAAAATGTAAATAATATTTTAGAGATTAGGTCATATTTACCCTACTATCCGAGTCACTCCATAGTGACATAGATGTATCATTCATTTACACGTATATCCGATTCTGTAGTGATTGTAGGGGAAAAAGTCATATATTGTATTAACAATTCCACTTCAATAGACCCTCAAAGATATTACATTTGTTAGACTAAAGTTGTTGGCACAATAAATATGTGGTAGAGAATAATGAAGAGACATGACATATTAAATTATGCCTTCTTTATTCAAATAAACATATGTATATTAAATATATACCCGACCAAGAAGTGCTTTGTCTTCTGGGACCACAAAAATTTCAAAATAAAAACTGGAGAAGATACACTTGTAAATCTACAAGTTATTCTTCTGTATGATAAGAACAGCAATAAAAGTCAATAAGCTGAGTTTATCCTTAATATATTTAAAATGAATGCTCCCTTGTGTATATAAATATATATATATATATATATATATATATACACACACACACACACAATATTTAGCTATGAAGTATATCTAGCGTATATGTAAAGATACACATATTTATATCTATAATGAAATGCATTACAACATTAAAAAGATGAGATAGCAATCAACATAAATTTCTATTGTTTTCCACATCCAAATTGATTATCTTCCTCACCTGGTAAGGGTCTTCCTCATTTTGGGAACCAAGGTCATATAGGACAAGGCTAACACAGAGAAGCAGGGATCCTAAGGGAAGGCTTCCTGCAGAGGGTAAGTTGTTATCAAGACTAAATTTTGCATGTATTTGTTTTTATTATTTTTTTAAGTTTTTTTATGGTTTATTTATTTTTGAGTGAGAGAGAGACAGAGACAGAGCGCAAGCAAGGGAGGGGCAGAGAGGGAGGGAGACACAGAATCTGAAGCAGGCTCCAGGATCTGAGCTGTCAGCACAGAGCCCGCCCAACACGGAGCTCAAACTCACAGACTATGAGATCATGACCTGAGCCGAAGTCGGATGCTCAACTGAATGCTCCACCCAGGCACCCCAATTTATTATTTTTTTTAAATAAATAACTGGAGGGAAACATATTCAATGCACAGGAAAATGGTTTTACGTATATAGATACATGTAATTTCATGATTTGTTTTTAAAACATCACAAATAATTTTGTATTAGTAAGACATAAGTATAGGAGAGAATAACCCAAGATGACACTTGATGGATGAGGCCATGTCATGAAAAAACACATTAAACATATTAAGGATTGAGATATTATTCAAAGGATTTAAGTTGCCAGGAAAGGACTTTCAACACACCAGAAAAACCATTTAGAAGAATGTAGATAAGGGAGTCTCCAAGTGGGGCATGTGCTTGGTGTATGGGAAGAAAAGTTTAGAACTTCTATCTATATTTACTTATCTTGTTCTTTTTAAATTGTCTATTTTTCAGGGGCGCCTGGGTGGCGCAGTCGGTTAGGCGTCCGACTTCAGCCAGGTCACGATCTCGCGGTCCGTGAGTTTGAGCCCCGCGTCGGGCTCTGGGCTGACGGCTCAGAGCCTGGAGCCTGCTTCCGGTTCTGTGTCTCCCTCTCTCTCTGCCCCTCCCCCGTTCATGCTCCGTCTCTCTCTGTCTCAAAAATAAATAAACGTTAAAAAAAAAATTGTCTATTTTTCAAACATTCTATAATAAATTCAGTAGTACATATTCAATTTTAAATTGACATACATTTGTGAGTGTATATGCATTTACATTTTATTTTATAGAAAGGGGGTTATAGAGGGGCAGAGGGAGAGACAGAATCTTAAGAAACCCTATGCTCAATGCAGAGCCCAATGTGGGGCTCAGTCCCATGACCCTGGGATCATGACCTGAGCTGAAATCAAGAGTTGGATGCTCAAGGCTACCCGGGTGACCCCTTACATGCATTTTTTAATTGATGAATTGAGTGCTCAAAAAAGATGTGGAAACCATTAAGTTTGAGAATGGTTTGAAGGAGGCATAAAGACAGAAGGAGGAACAAGGTGAGACACCGGTACATTAATTCTGATGAAGGATGGCAAAGAGGGTCTCTAAAAAGCCAGGAGAAATGGGAGTGGAGAGAAGATGTGGACTTGGTTGATATGCAGTAGGTATACTTTCTCTCCTGCAGACATTGAATTTGCGTCTAATTTGTTACCTGCACATATAGACTCAGAGAAATCTCAGAAGATTTTGTTGTCCCTACATTTCATTTAACTTTTGGGATTGGGTTGGGACAACACATTTTTCTGCAAGATGATAGCAAACCTGAGGTTTTTCTATACATTATCTCCTCTATACCTCCACAGGGGTCACTGGATGAGAAGACAGAGAAAATTATCAGGAATGAAGAAGGAGAAAAAGCAGTGGAAGGGGAGATGGAGGAGTAGGAGGGGGAGGTCCCAGCAGGGGAGGAGGAGAGGAAAAAGACGGTTCCCTAAAAGAGCATCTCCATTAATAAACTCAAAGTCCAATTTGAAATGCCATTCTCTTCCTTATTTCTTCTCACCTCTTCTTCAATCATTTTTCAAGAATGATATGTGGAACACCTTTTCAACCTGAGCTGACTTGCTCTTTTCAGAGAGGGTATGCTTCAAAGATTCATTAGCCTTTCAAGACACATACATGCCCAGCAGTCTATCCTCTGCCATCCTGGAAACTGAATCTACTGTACCAGAGGTTATGTCTCTAGACTGTCTTCAAGACAATGTGTAGGGCTATACTAATTTTGTTTTCTTTTCTTCTCTTTTTGTCTGTTTTCTTTCTTTTTTCTTTTCTTTTTCTCTTCTCCTTTCCTTCTACTTAAAATCATAAATACATATAAATCTATTTCCATACAGAGACATAGACATATTACAAATGCATAATATACATTATTACATATATAATGTTTCCTCATATGTATGCACGCTCATGTACTAAATGTGCATGTGTATGCATGTTTATGTGCATGGGTGTGTGTATGTGTATGTGTATAGTCTGGTACAAGAAAACAACCGACAGCCCTGCCTTTGAATCCCATCCCAGCCCCTACAAGCTATAAAAATATCTTGCAACTTATTTAACCTCTTTGAACCTACCCTCCTCACCTCTAAAATGGTAAGAGCAGCACCCACCTTGCCATTTTACTGTGCAGATTAAATGAGATGTATGTAGTTTGGTGGTTGGTGGAGAAACCCAATAGATAGTAGGCATTACCATTTTGTTGAGGGAGATACAGTTGCCTTCTTTGACGTCAATGATGTCCTCACTAATGTTCAGAGATGAAAGGACACTGAAGATTTAAAAGGATTCACACTTATTGAGTTGTAGTTACATGGCAGATACAAGATGAACAACACAATCTACCATGCTGGGGCTCAAAGACAAAGTAAGATGTGGTGCTTACTGAGATGTATGTGCAAAATATAAAGGATAAAGGGGGAAAATATAGAAGGAGAAGGGAAATGAAGGAAAGGGTGGGGAGAGAGAGAATGAGATTGGAAGGCCAAGTGAAAGAGGTATAATTTGAGCTGGTTTATAAAACCTAATTTATCCAGGGACCACATTTGGCAAAATTTAACTAAGAAGCAAAGAAAGGGATCTCTGAGGGTATTCATGCATTGTGGCCACGGAGACTTCTGTCCTCTTGCTTACTCAGGATCTTTTTTGATCCTTGCTTCTGATACACAATTCAATGCACTTATTTTTCTGCTGTCCTAGTGTATGGGAAATTAGAAAGAAAGTTTTCAGGGAAGATAGATGGCATTGCTAGTGGCCGATGTTTCGAAAGCAAAGCAAAGTGGCAGCCGGTCTTCTGACAGAAGAGGAAGAAAGGGAAAATCCATTGAGATCAAGTTTTAACACTTCAGAACAAAACCAGGCATTTACCTCTAACACACCCCTTGCCTCTGCATCAGTGCTTTATGAGCACCATAAAAACTGCTCCTTGAACTGATGGGTTGAGTCATCAAAAACAAGTTAAATCATATTTACCTTCTCTCTTAATGAAATTAAAGTGTAAAATGCAATGTTGAATGATACCATTAAAATAATTCATATTTCTCGTGAATACATAGGGTTTAATAGCTGCATAATAGTAGCTTGTTTACTATTTTGGAGCCAGATTTCCTTAACTGTAACATCCATGTGATAATATCCAACTGGAGGTGATTGCGGTAGCTTGTAAATAAGATAATAATTATAAACAGGCCTACTACGTGGCCTGGTAAATATTAATTAGCTAATTAGCTGTTAATTAGTTCGTTTCTGCTCCAAAAGGATTTGCCTTATTTATCTGGAAAATTCATTTCTTATGTATTTACCATGGTAAGAGTTAAATTTGTAGTTATTTCTATTTTCTCTCTCTCTCTCTCTCTCTCTCTTTTTTGTTAAACAGCCAAATACTTAACTGCAAAGAGATTAACATACATTTTAGTCTGTTAAACTGTAAGTTGTTACCTTATCACAGAAATTCTTCCAAAATTCACAGTTCCTTTAAGAATTGAAGAACACCGCGTGGCACTAACATGGAGAGAGAAACATTTGTTTTTCATCAATACAAGGTGTATGCTGGATTTATCACACAACTTTAGGAACTCAGATTCTCTCCTTGCTGATTCATTAAGCCTGAGTAGAGGGGGGCTTAGCCCACAAACAATAATATGCGTGCGTGTGCACATCCTGGAAAAGAAATCGATCTGCCTCATTTTGTATAATATACTCTGGGAATGAATTCTTATTAGCCCAGACCTAGGGTTACTAAACAGCAGTTGCATACAGTTTTCTAAGGAAAAATATATCTTATTTTAGATTTGGAGACCTCCAACGCGAGCGAGACTTCATTCACAAACGTTACTCGCTCTTTCACTGAAAGCAATCTTTTCCTGTTTGAAGATGAAAAGTTCTTTCCGCTTTCATTATATTCTGTCAGTGCCGCTCTGAAGCAGTGTTGCTGAACCTCAACTTTATTTTGCACGTTGCTTTATCAACGTCACGTTTCTGCGATATCCTTCACACCAAAAGAACGTGGAGTATTTGACTGAACTTACCAATGGCTCAATTCCCTCCTTGTGGTCTGGTAAGGATGAGGCAAGAGAACTCGTTAGGTTGGTAGTTAAAGAGAATTCAAACACTTGTTGCAAAAGTTTAATCTCTCAGCTCAGGCAATGGATGAGCTGAGTTTCTGACCCTGTCTGAATTCCAGCCTCTCTGAGAAGACTCATTCCCAGATCCTTGGCAGCCCATCTCCTTTCTATGCTCCCCACATTTTTCCATCTCCACCGTCCTCACACACATACACTGCTTCCTGAGCATTATACGCAGTTTTGAAACATGCCTTTTATTTGCATCTACTCATCAAATCTTTTCTGATTGTGTCTCCTTATTTTTAAATACTATCAAGATAAGTTCGAATAACTAACTGCTGAATCTTCTTTTTAGTTTGGGCATAAGAGTACATTAGGAGAATCAGTCAAATGGGTTAAAGCCAGACTCGTGCTTGGGGGTTAGAGGTGATCTTTGTAGAAAGGACTTGGAATAGTCACAAGCAAAGAGGAAGAGAGGACCAAATTGGTTTACATTTTAGAGCATAGCAAGGATCAAACTGCTAAGTCAAAATCTTCCTTAGGTATAAGGGGCTTGTGTAAAGCCAGGAAAAGAAAAAGTAAGCCAAGAGGTCACAAATGAAGACGAGACCCTAAGAAGTAGGAATGGATTGAGTGTAGGACTTTTGATATGGCCAGAGCTGAGGTTATTTGTTATTTTTTTTAACGTTTATTTATTTCTGAGAGACAGAACACGAGGAGGGAGGGGCAGAGAGAGAGGAGGACACAGAATCTGAAGCGGGCTCCAGGTTCTGAGCTATCAGTACAGAGCCTGATGTGGGGCTCGAACCCACGGGCTGTGAGATCATGACCCGAGCCGAAGTCGGTCACTTAACCGACTGAGCCACGGAGGTGCCCCATGAGGTAAGGTGATTTATATCAGTTGCCACTTGTATGGAGCTTTGTGGAATCTGTCTAGATAGAAGATCAGAATGGTTCCAGACTTCCCCAAAGTACAACACATGAACACAAAGCACACAAAGAGCTTATGGTTCAATATCAACATAATTCTTGAATCTCTGTCACCTATAGTCTTCCCACAAAGTGAATATTCCTCTACCATGGTAATAATCTCAATATCTATTTTTTTTTTCTTTCTCTGTCTCTCTCTTTCAATCTTTTGCTTTTTTCCTGATTCATCTGATACTTCGGTCAGAATGTACACTCAGGATGTTACCTCTCTGCAATATCTAGTACAATACACAGCAGATTTGCTGAAGTGGCTTTTACTGTAGCAAGCTGGTCATCTGGAAGAGATTTACAAATCCTGAGCCAATAATAAGGCAAAGTTACCTGGAGAGTGTAAGATCAAGTCAGGGAAATGCAGTTGCAAAGGGGTGAAGAGGTCTAAATGCATCATTTTAGAAGATGCAGTTGCATTATTTTAACAAACATTTATAGTCCACCGAATATTGTTGCCGGAAAAATGAGGAGATATCATTAGCCACGCTGTCTTAGCATCAGTAGTTGATACATTTTCCCTCTTATAGTATAAGTTCCTGAAGCCAGGGATCAAACTGAACCACTGAAGCACTCCTGGGTGATATTTAGAATGAATATCACACCTTCTACATTTCATTAGAATGTTTAAGACAGTGGTTAAAATTAAAAACAAAACAAAGCAGGGGTGCCTGGGTGGCTCAGTCGGTTAAGCATCCGACTTTGGCTCAGGTCATGATCTCACGGTTTGTGAGTTCCAGCCCCGCGTCAGGCTCTGTGCTGACAGCTCAGAGCCTGGAGCCTGCTTGGGATTCTGTGTCTCCCTCGCTCTCTGCCCCTCCCCCACTGATGCTCGGTCTCTCTCCTTCAAAGCTAAATAAAAATTAAAAAAAAATTTTTTAAATAAAAACAGAGCAAAACAAAAAAATCTTGCACTAAATCATTAATGTTGTTGTCAACTAATCTTTGGGGACACATTGAGAAAAGTAGATTATAAAAGAACTTGAAAATGATTGACTTTAAGATATTAAGATATTTAAGATATCTGAAAATCATTAAATTAACCAATAGTTGATGGTGGAACAAAACTTGTGCTATAGTTGGGGCACCTGGGTGGCTCAGCTGAAGTGTCTGACTTCAGCTCAGGTCATGATCTCATAGTTCGTGAACTCAAGCCCCGCATCAGGCTGCACACGGACGGTTGGAACCTGCTTGGGATTCTCTCTCTCTCTCTCTCTCTGCCCCTCCCCTGTTCATGCTCTCTCTCTCTCAAAAATAAATACAGCAAACTTAAAAAACAAACAAACAAACAGAAAACCCAACTTGTGCTATCCTTTAATGTAGACGGATCTTATTAACCCGGGTTTTTAAAAATAACTGGGGATATGACGGTGTAGGTGTGGGAGTCTGGATGGGCCAAAACCAGACTCTCCCTGTTCACACATCCTTCTCCAGCTACTAGCTATTTCTTAGCTCCTCGTCACAGGAAAGCTCCTCGAGAGCTATATTTTCTTCCTATGTCTTCACATGCTGGCATGGAAGTCCTATCCTACGTGGAAGGTCAGGTGACCTGAGCCGGCTGCTTTTCACTGCCTCCCACTCAAATAGGCTTCTGTGACTGCTCTACTGAAAAGGCTTTATCAAGGTCAACAGCTCTTTACATTTTGCCAAATGCCTATTACATTCAAAGCAGACGGCGATGATCTCAAACCCGATTCTGGCCTCGGCACCTCAAATCCAAGGATGTGCTAGCAGCGGGTTGCTGAGAAAGCAGCTGCCTACTCCCTGTTAGACGCTCTTCTGTACAGACAACCAGGGGAAGCATCCACGTCACCTCTGCTGAATTAAATTCTAAAGCAACGGTCCACACTCCCACAGACCGAACAAAGCCCGAGAATGAAGTTGAGGGAGCAAATACATAATGGGTTTTCTTTTTTTATTTTTTTTTCAACGTTTATTTATTTTTGGGACAGAGAGAGACAGAGCATGAACGGGGGAGGGGCAGAGAGAGAGGGAGACACAAAGTCGGAAACAGGCTCCAGGCTCTGAGCCATCAGCCCAGAGCCCTACGCGGGGCTCAAACTCACGGACCGCGAGATCGTGACCTGGCTGAAGTCGGCCGCTTAACCGACTGCGCCACCCAGGAGCCCCGGGTTTTCTTTTTTGATAGTAAAGATGTAAACTAGCTGTTAGTCAACACTATAAAAGAAAAATGGGTAAACAGCATATCGGGTATGCATTTGCAATATAGAAGGCAGAGTGTTAATATTTATATAAAGAGGTCTTAGAAAGAAGAAAGACCGAAGCCTCGCTAGGAGGATGGGCAAAGAATGCAAAGGAACCATTGGCACAGATGAAAGCAATACAAATGGTCCTTTTTCAGAGTGTCAGTAATCTAAAAAGGCAAAGTAAATTAATAGCTGGATGCCAAGGTTTACCGTTTACGCTGCAGTGATTTTAAGCTTTTGAAAGTTTGCGTAAAGAAGAGAGAGTAGAGAGAGTGCTCTCTTTTAATGCAAGTGGGGATGGAAAGTAGTAGAAACCTCATGCTTGGGCGTTTGTAATAGACACCAAAACCCCCAAAATTATTCCTTTCCTTTGACGTTGAAATTTCACTTCTGGAAATGTATGCTGATTAAATTAATTATCGATGTACATAAGTGGAGGGCAGGAAGGGTGTTTGTGGTAATACAGTGTTACACAGCCGTGGGCCCCCCAGGCTCCTTGGAGTACCAACAGGATGCCAACCATCGCTAGGCAAAGCCCTGACATAAGGATCATTCGGTTGCTGGCCTGGAAGTCTTGCCACACATGGAAGGTCTGGTGACCTGAGCTTGCCTGCTTCTTGCTGTCCACCAACATCACGGCCACCACGCACACTGTATCTCAGCTTGAAATGAAATGCCCAGTCCGACAATACAGCCATCAGGGTTCCTTCTCTTTCAGATCAGAGCTTAATTCTATGAGAGAAACTACAGTTTCTAGAGAAGACTGGACTAAACTCTTCCTCACAATCCTTGCCAATCCATCGCCTGGGTGGCTCAGTCCACTAAGCGTCCAGCTTCGGCTCAGGTCATGATCTTGAGGTTCATGAGTTCAATCCCCGTGTCAGACTCTGTGCTGGCAGCTCAGAGCCTGGAGTCTGCTTTGGATTCTGTCTCTCTCTCTCTCTCTCTCTCTCTCAAAAAATAAATAAACGTTAAAAAAAAAAATGGTGTAAGCCCATCCAGATATCTGTACTCACCTGACTTCTAGTCCTGTGATGCACTGAGCTTTCTTGCTTTGATTCACCCTCCCACACTTCCTTTTTCTTTGAAATCCTTTTATCAAGGACTTAGGAACACCCACCAGAAAACTCCTCACTATCTGCTACCTCCACACTTCAACTAAAACTGACTCTCCTTAAATCCACATGGCTTCTCCTGTATTTTATCCAGTGGAAACTTAGGTATGTTGGATGGAAAGTCAGTGTCATCTTTTTCTATTCTAGGCATTTATTCTTACTTCTGATAGAGGAATTCTCACCCCTCGCTCCATGCCCCCTCTATCCTTCCTCATTGTTGTCATCTTCTAGCTCTTGTAAATTATGCCTCACGCATTGCAATCTTTGTTGTCTGGCTGACTGTCTTCAACTCTGGCTTTCGGACGAGATCGGGTGGTTCAGGGTGGTATGGCTGTAGACTCAACTCTGGCTTTTGAATCAACGTGAGAAACACATCAACACCTTGCCCCTCAGACACTCTCCTCTCCAGTGGCCTGTCCTTCTATGTTGCCCGCTGAAACTCACCACACTTTGAAATGGCTCCAACTCTATAATCCCAACCTTCTGGACCATACTTCATTTCTGCTGGTCATGTTCTTTGGTCTTCAAACTGCTCCACATTCTGTCCTTCAGGCCCTCCAGTCGCTTCTCCATATCCAGCGTCATTCCAATCCTTCTCTTACCAATTTCTTAAATCCTCTGGCCTCTTTGACCCTTCATTGTACATGCTTGGGAAAACATCCAGCCTGGATGAATTAAACTTTGACCTCTTGAAGTCAATGCCACACTGTGGAGTGGAAGCAGAGGAAACCTCACAAGGAAGCACTTCGATACTTCTATAAAATCAGGGTCCAAACTCCAACTGGGCTCCAAACTGCTTAGAATCCTACCATGCTTCCCATCAGCTGGCCGTTCCTCTTTCAATAATGACTTTAAACTTTTTCTGCACTCTTGAAACACCTCATCTACCTCCCCACATTTAGCAGATGACTTTACAACTTTCTTTGCAAGAAACTTTTTAAAAAGGCAACTACTTTGTACTTCTGTACTAAGAAGTCCAAACCTGCCTACATCCGCTCTCATTGTACCTTCATCTGCCGTCCAGTGGAGATTTCTCTCTTACTCTACAAGCTCAGCCCCATCCTGTGGGCGCTTTGCTCACATCTCTTCCACCTCTCAGGAAACTCACCCTACCTAATGATTATCCCCACAGCAAACTCATGATTCCTTCCTCTGTGTGGCTGATAACTTTTTTTAAGTTTATTTATTTTGGGGGAGGGGCGCAGAGAGAGAGGGAGAGAGAGGATCCCAAGCAGGTGTCACACTATGAGCACAGAGCCCAAAGCAGGGCTTGATTCGGTGAGATCGAACGGTGAGATCGTGACCTGAGCTGAAATCCAGAGTGGGACACGTAACCGACTGAGCCGCCCAGGTGCCCCACGTGTGCTGGATAGCTTCTTATCAGGAGCAAGAGAAGTGCAAATCTCTTGCTTCTTTAGGAAGTGAAAAAACGAACCCTATTCCTCAACCTTCAGTCTTCTTCTCTACCGTATTCTCTACCCCCACCTTCACAAGCAGCAGAGACAAGGACGTGCTTTACACAGATTCTGAAACCAGATTGACATGGGACCAAACCCTGATTTTGCCATTTACCATATGGGTGACCAGGAGTAGAAACTGAACTTCTCTGAGCCTCAGTTTTCTCTTCTTGAAAGAATATACACATAATTCCTGCTTCATAGGGATCTTACAGGGGTTGAAGAAGTCAGTGCACATAAAGCACCAATGCAGACCATCTGAGATCTGGCAAATGTTTTAAATACTACTTATAATTGTTATCTATAGCCAAATTTCTGGAAATAGCTGAGTGCACTTGCCATGCCCATGCTCTTATACCCCCTTTGTACCTGAGTGAACTGCACTCTGTGTTCCATTACAACACTCCACGGAAGCTCTTCTTAAGATTGCCAATGACCTTCAGTTCCTTTGATTCAGTGAGTACCTTTCAGTTTCCATTTAATTTAATTTCTCGGCAACTTTGAATAAATTGCATATATATATGTGTGTGTATATATATATATATATATATATATATATATATCCTTGCCTTGTCCCCCACGATCCCTAACTCCAGCTGATCCTTCTCAGTGTCTCTTACCAGACATGGAGATATTGTTTAATATACATTTTTTAAATTTCATTTCCATGTTAAGAACTTACAGCTTTGTGAAATAATTTTTATTATAGACCTAAAGTTAACAGAATATCAGAAATAAAATCCTTATGCCATAAATTAAAGAACTATTTTCAAAAGAGGTAGACTCTTAAATTATCGATAAAAATTTCAAACCATTGAAAAAGTTAAAAAAATCTATCACCTCAAGACCTTAATACCCAATGAAATGTAATCACTTTAATAGCTTTGTGTGTGTGTGTGTGTGTGTGTGTGTGTGTGTGTGCGAATTCCTAAACAAAAAAACAAGGAAATATTTTTAAGGACACATATCTGAACCAGAGGTACCCAACTGACAAGCAATCTATGTTCTGACACATTGAGCATAGAGGCAGAGGACTGGGTACATCGCATTTGTTTAAGGTGTGATTTCTTAATTTGGGAGGCCATGGACACATTCTGCAGTCAGATGGAGCCCACCCTGTTTCATCTGAGTAGTGCAGCAGAACAAATCATCCCAACATGTAGCAGCCCCCAAAATACTCATTCATTTGCTCAAGATGATGTGGGTTGGCAATCTGGGCTGCACTAGGCCAGCAGACCTCCTTCTGGCCTCTCCCGGGGTCCCTTATCAAAGGCAGTTGCCAAGAAGTTCAACTGACACGAGATGGTAAGAAACGTCCTTACTTATATGTCTGGTGTTGGTGCTAACCAAGATGCCCACATGGTTTCCCATCCTAGAGAGGATTAGCCATGGTGTCTACACATGGAGGGAAGCAGGTGGCAAGGGAATGAAAACAGATGCTGCCAAGTTTCTCAAGACAAGACTCAGAAAGCACAGAACACCTGCAACTTTCTCTTGGTCAAAGCAAGTCACTAGTCCAGACGGACTCAAAGGGAATAAAAAATCTGCCTCTTGATGGGAGAAGAGATAAAGCCACAGCGTAAAGGAATGTGCCAACAAGGATGGGAGGAATTGCAGCCATCTTGGCAAACTCTGTATCTCAATATCACTTCTTGGAGTAATGCTTTTAAGAGCATAAAATAAATTGTACAGAATTACAAAGGAAACCAATTATAGAGTAATCCAATTACGTATTTTTGAACTAGATTGTTGCTGTGGTAATATGAGTTCTTTATTTTTGTCTTTAAGAATACAATATCTAGTAGTGAGTCTAATAAATACCATCATTTGCAAATTGGTAATGAGCACTATGATATTTTGAGAACCTGTAATAACTGTAATGCCGTCCTTTTCTTAACTATAATTTTCTATTGATGACAAACTCACACGTTTTTGGTTTGTTTCTTACATTCCTAATGGAAGGAAATGCCAACTTTCAATCAGAAGTCAGAGGAAATAAAGAAGTAAGTCTCCCATCTAAATTCAAGAACCCCTGAGATCTGAGACCCAGGTGAAGTAGCCTGCTTTAGGTATGTGACTTGCTTATATGGACGGGATCCTCTGCATCCCCACCGTAGAAGGTAGAATCTGAAGATACCCAACCCTTGTATCTGCAGGATCCAAGCTCAGACTCTGTGCTCCTGCAAATACCTCTCAGGGGTTTGTGCTGCATCAGGCTTTACCCATCTCGAATCTGAAGCTCTGGGGAAAGAGTGATGAACGAAACAGGCAAAGTCCCTGCTCTTGTAGGGACTTGCATTCTAGTGTGTGTTACCTTATCATGAATAAGTGAATCACTCCTGCTGTTACTTCTATCACTTACGGGTTAGTTATAGCAGAGTAATTCCCTTGGACTGTAAATAGACGCTTTGCACATGATCTAGTACAAAGCCTTGCTGTACTTGGCAGATGTTGGATAAGTATTTCTTAAATGAGTGACGAGCTGTTCTTTGTCATCTAGTAGTAATGATACTAAACTTCAGAAAGCATCGCGGTAGCTCTTTTTCTCAGGAAGAAAAAAATTCAAATTATTTGTCTCTATGATAACTTGATCAGCAATAAAAGCAAACAAGAGAAAGTATATTAAGTGGTAAAAGTTTATCTGGGCAGAGATGTTTTTATGAATACCTTGTGATTAAACATAACGTACGCATACCCTTTAATGATGTTAATGTACTAGAGTACATCCAAGGAAATTATTTAAATGGGTACTGTGAGCACAATATTAGTTATGAAGCCAATTTTTAAATCACTATTGAATATAAGACTGCACCTGTTAAAATAGCAATTTTCTCTAAGGCAGTTTCTATGTTTACCATAAAATAGCAGTAGTTTGATCTTTGATAGAAGATGAAATTGGGTTTTCAGCCAACGGGCAATAAATAGTCACGTGCTCATTCTCAGAAGGTTTCTGCCATTGACCTCACTCCTCCACACTATTCCTGGAGAGTAATAATAGGAAGAGGTGTTTTTTTTTTTTTGTTTTTTTTTTTTTTTTTAATCTTGCTTCTTTCTCATAAGAGGGTAAAGCACATGAGAGAGTACACAGTACAGTAAAATTCCTGTACTATTGTTAAAAGGTTGCCAACTTTGCAAGGTAAATCGCAAGAACACATAGCATATTAGAGTAATTAGCCTCAGTTATCTCTCAATCACGGAGTCAATCCCATCATTTAATTCAGGCTCGATTGTCCACCCCCTTGACCCTCTTCCTTTTATTACAACCCGTTTACCTTCTCCTGGATTTATTATCTTTTCTATCTCTTCAGGTTCCCATGGGCCAGCCCTCTATTTATGCCCTTAATAACAAAGCGCACTGAATTTTGCTGCTACTTTCCACTGTTCATATCTTAGAAATTCCTTAATTTGATCCAGTCCTACATCTGCCTTCCTTCCTGCTATGTCCTGACTGGTGGGGAAAAAAAAAAAAAAAATATATATATATATATATATATTGTTATAAACATTTATTTATATACACTTATTATTTGTAATATAGATATAAATACATATGTAAATAAATATATATAATATATACATATATATAATATGTATATAATCTAGACTCTGACCCTTATACAGGCTCCACTTTTGCTAGATCTCCAATGTCTCTTGGGAATCTCCTTCTCCCTTTCTCTCCAGCATGTATCCTGAGCGTTCATTGAGCTCATCTACCACCGGTCCAACACTTCCCCATGTTGTGCTCCACATTTAAACATGCCTTCTAAATTATAGAGAAAATGGAAATCATCATTCAGAACTACCTTCTCCCTTCCCTGAACCCCTCACAAACATCACAGTATTTATTTTCTTTACCTCCTCTTATCAAATATGTGAGGATGGGGATCACATTGCTCCCCTAATCTTTTCACTTCTGATCTAGATTAACACCATCTTCAGACCTTTTGGGGAATTCTCTCCATCAGTGATTCTCTCTTTTCTGTATCTCCAACCTTTCCTTCTCCACAGGAAGATCCCCCTTATCTTATAAACAGAATCGTTTCCTATTTTATTAGCAAACAAAAGCAAACAAACCAAAAGGAGAAGAAGAAAAGAGGAGGAGAAGGAGGAAGGGGAGGGAGAGGAGGAGGAAGAGGAAGAAAAAATGAAGTTAAAGAATAAAGAGTTTGTTTTTAAGACTTGTGTATTTCTAGCTTCATGTTTTGCTCTAGCTTTCTCCACATCCAAGCTTCTGGAAGGTGTAATCTATCCTCTCTGTACCTGGTTGCTTGCCTCTTCATTCAGTCTTTAACCTATCGTAAACTGGCTCCTGTTGTACTCAAACTGCTTGACATCACTCTTGACCTGTTGGTCACATCGGATCCTAGTAACCCTGTTCATCTCAAGATTTTCTCTCATCTTATCTGACACGCTCATATCACCTTCAGGCCTTTATACCTACCACTCTAGTCTTTTCCATCTCATTCTCGTGCCTGAGCTCTTATTTCTCTGTCCACTTATTAAATGTAGTCTTACCTCCATTTGCCCTTTTCTTGTCTTCCCTTGAGTCCACACAATGGCTTCGATGCTCACCTAATGTTTCCAGGTTTCAAATCAATTTCTCCTATTCACCTCTCTCTCTCTCGGACTTCCTACCGCTTACTTTAAAGTGGATATCAAATAGAAACTTCAATATCATATTCAGTTGGAGCACATTACCTTCTCTGTCCTCCCAATACATGTACAAGGCACTAAATTGTTCCTGCATCTCTGTTTCTGTGTTACCCACAAGCAAGGTACATTGCATCAGAAATCTGGGCGTCTTCTTCAGCTCTGACTCTGCTCTCATTCCCAAGCAGCTCCCCCTCCCATTTGTTTCTGGAATCCATCTCATGTTCTCTTTTACCCTTGACTCTACTTTCGGTTCAAACCTCATCATCTCTTGCTTAGATCAGAGAGACATTAATGCCCCAGTCCTAACAGGTGTAATTTCTGATCTCATTGCTATTCTCTCACACAATGTTCCACACTTCAGCCCTTCCAAAGTACTTGAATTTCTCTGAAAAGATCATTCTGTATGAAAACACATACTTCAGCACATGGTTCCGCTTAAAATCACCTTGTCACTCTCTCCCACTAATTAGTCTTCTGGGCATTGCTTATTTATCCTCTGGGACTCATTTAAAACCTTACCTACTGGGGCGTCTGGGTGGCTCAGTTGGGTAAGCATCCAACTCTTGATTTTGGCTCAGGTCGTGAGTTCACAGGTGGTCATAAGGATGTGACATCGAGCCCTCATAATGTCTGGCTCCCTTCTGGGATTGCAGCCTGCTTAAGACTCTCCCCCTCCCTCTTTCTCTGACTCTCTTCTGCTCCTTCTCTCTCTATCTCTCAAAACAACAACAGCAACAACAACAACCGCAAAACATTGCCTCCGTAGTGAAGGTGTCTTTTATTTCACTCAGCAGAATTAGGCACTTAGAGTGTAGAACATAACTTTTATATATAACTGTTTTGGACCTCCTATCGATTTAATATTATCAGCTCCACTAGGCTATAAGGTAAATAAGAAAAAGAGCTATGTTTTATTAACTTTCTTTTCCCCAATGTCTAGCACAGTGTCTGAACCACTTTAGACAATGTTGATGAATGAATGGACAAATTTGGGGGCAGTACCATGGCAAACGTAAACACATTTGTATATTTCAAGGAGGACAATGGCACCAAAAGTGGTCCTTAACACAAAACACAAGTAGAAAGAAGGTGGGAAATTATAGCAAATTTCCTATAGAGCATGTTATGTGTTACCAGAGTCCCAAAGCTCTAGAGAAAATCTGAGTGACATTCAAACCTTGAGCAACAAAGTGATTGAAACAGCTGATAATAGTTTTTGAATTAGTTCTCTAAGATATTGGACACTGATGCAGCCATTATTCTTATTCCAAAGATCTTGGTTTCTATTAAGCTAGAGAAGGTGCGGGGGATATATGCCCCATTCCAAAGGTGAAGAGAGTGAGGATAAAGCACTTAAGAAGTAACTTTATGAGCAATTTAGAGTTCATAGTTGTAACACTACCTCCTTTCGTCACTCTAAAAAGCGTTCACAATGCAAGTGAGAGTAGTGTTGCAATTAGAATAACCTTTCATTCAGTTCAGTTTATGAATACATACACTTGTCACAAACTTTAATACAATAAAGTATCGCACTTTGCAATTAGCTGTACTTTGCTTGTGAATATATCCCTCCACTGATCAACGTGCCGCTGTGTGTCTTGACAGTAAAGACGGAAATCATTTCATTAGACTATTGAGAGGCTCACCGAATATCTTTCCTTTTCTGGCAACCTTAAAAAAAATGTAAAGAATCAAAAAAGACCTCTATGATGTAGTGTTCAGTTACATTTACATTCTTGCCATTAGCAAATATATATATATATATATATTTCTCCAAAAAAAAAAAAAAGAAAAAGAAAAAGTCTTTTAATGCAATGTAGTATATTGGATTAGATCCTGGAGCAGAGAAAGCATATTAATGGACAACACTGGGTAAAGAGCATGTGGGAGCTCTTTGTACTATCTTTGCAACATTATGTAAATCTAAAATTATTTCAAAATAAAAATTTTTTTGAAATATTAGTTCACCTTTACAGAGATGCTCTTTCGAAATTACTATTGCTATGATAAAGCAAGTTAATTGGTTCCCATACTCATTATATATTTATCACCTGAAAATACGCAGTGGATACAATAGCAAAAAGCCTAGGCTAGTGGATTCCCAGCAAAGATCAGCATCACACCCTTTAATAAGTAAACATGAGCTTACAGCTGTTCCTACATTACTGCCTGGCCATTGCAGGGAAAGGGAATGAAGTGCCAGGAGATAAAATTGATTTTTTGCTCCTTCTGCTAGATAATAATGCCTAACATCTATCTTACTTTTAAGATCAAGGCAGGAACTAAGACACAGCCTAGAGGGAAAAAATATCAAAATCAATATCATGCATTATATCCTCACCACATATGATTCATGCTAAAGTTAATACAGTGGATATAGGACAGACCTAGTCATATCAATTTAGAATTGTTTTTTTCAAGACTAGGGTTTGTGATCATTTCCACGTGCCAAGGTTATGCGTGTGCTGCGTTAAAAAGTGTGTGTGTGTGTGTGTGTGTGTGTGTGTGTGTGTGTGTAATGTACTACAGATTGGGCCAGAAATCAGAAATCAAAACAGAATGCAGGGGATGTGAAAGATGGGTTTTTCATCCCCACCTTCATAACTGACAGTGATGGTCATAAGCTAAGGTACATATGGCCAGCGTTCATTTAGGTGCATTAGGTTCTCATTTATCTAATGGGCATGCATTGAACACCTACTGTGTGCTTAGAGAAGGATATTAAAAGGAAAGAATTCTAATACTGCAGGGTACAAAAACTTACAGAGCAGTAGACTGAAATAATCTATTTTTTCTTCCTTTTCTATAATACATAATTCTCGCTGACATTAGTAGGATTTAAGAATGAAGAGGGAGTGAAAAATTGTACTTTATTTTCATTTATGCTCTATCCTTAGCAGAATCTGCCCAGTGTAAATGCAGTTACATGATTCGCAGCCTTAATGCGGGTATAGTGGCATCAGGAAATGTTAGAAATGCTTGTGCCACAGCCTGCGTCTTAAACTGATATGATTCTTCTCAGCATGCTTGCATTTTAGATGGAAATAATGCAATGATAACGTTCAGAGTGAGGTTCAGAATTTTTGAACACTAAATGTGCTTTCTATATTCAAAGACAGACACGAAACCCCTTCTTGATATCACAATTTGCAAACTTTCAACAATGTGACTATAAATTCTTATTTTGAAGTTCATATTTCAATTATAATGCAAACCCCAAATTCTTAATAATAACTGCTAACACCCACTGACTACTTACCACATGTGAAGCACCCTGCTAAGTGTTGATGGTCTTCTTGCTAATAATTTTATGCCTTAAAAACCACTGTTAGCAGTCTGTTTGTTATACAAGATGCCAAGTCTTAGGGAGGTAAACAACTCAAAGTTAAACAGCCAGTAAGTGGTGATCTGTGGTTCCAAGTCAGGTTCTCTAAATGCACAATACACATTTGAAATCACCCCATCTGAACAATGCTGTTTTCCCGGATTGATCGTTTTGTTACAAATCTAGAATTTCTTTGCTTCTAAAAGAATAAACAAAATTGTTCTCACTACCTGATAGAGCTTTTTTGTTTTCTCTACAAGACACGTAATGACACTGCCTTTAAGCTGACTCTTAAAACTCCCTTACAAAAGAAAGCTTTTTGTTTTCAGCATTAAAAAAAAAAAAAAAGTAAATGTTGAAGTCACAAAAAGGAAAGGAGACAGAAGAAAAGTTGAGCCTTGCCTTTGGGAGAAGAAACTTCGGAGCTGGATGATCCAACAGGGACAGCAGACAAGGGCATGGGCATAACCTTTGCCAGTCTGCATCATCCCCAGAGACCTGGTAGCATCGTGTCCAGTGCAAATGTTATAGAGAGTACAGAACAAATGAGTCCTGGAGGCCACATAGAACAATAAGGATCCTGGCAGGCATGTGACACCAGAGCCCCAAGCAGGGACAAGAGAAAGCCCTACCCACTGCACAGAGAGGAAGTATGAGAAGGGACAGCCACCACCAACACTAACATTGGCTCTGGCCCAGGGCATCTGGGTGGCCCAGTCAGTTGAACTTCCAACTTCAGCTCAGGTCATGATCTCACAGTTCAGGAGTTCGAGCCCCACATCAGGCTCTCTGCTGTCAGCACGGAGCCTGCTTTGAATCCTCTGTCCTCCCCCCCTCTCTCTCTGCCCCTCCTTGGCTCACATTGTCTCTTTCCCAAAAATAAATAAATATTAAAAAAAAAAAAAAAACAAAAAATAAAATAAAGGTTGGCTCTGGCTTGCACATAGCTATGTGTAAAAAAACACAAAAACCAAAACAAAACAAACAGCTGTATTCTTAATGAGGCTGGACATGAGTTTGTTCTCCGGGTGCCCAAAGTGCTATAGTTGCAAATTTAGGATTATTGAGAAGGTCACCAATACTTCCAATGAGGAGGTAGTGTGGACCGCAGGGTACTCAGTGATTGCAGCGAGGCGAGTCCCATTCTGCACCACCCTGGACCCCAAGGTGGGTGCCAACCTGCCTACTATAGAGAGGGTTTTAAGCAAAAAGTAGTAAAAGACATTTAAGAAGAAATTCAACAGGAAGGAACGCCTTCTGACAAAAGCAGTGTCAGCAGGGCAAGCTTCTGTGAGCCTAACATCCAGGGTCAGTCATCGTGGTCCAGCCAATGACTCTGTGATTGAAGACAAGGAACAGAGCCCCACCTAAGGAAGATCGAGATGGGAAAGGCAAAAACCTTCCTCCCTCCCACTCTAACTCCTATGATAAGGGTGCTTATTCCTTAGTAATTATTAAATGTAATTATTAAGCCATCCGGGCACTGAGAAGTAATCACAGACAGTTGAAGACTTTACCACTTAGCCTCTAAAACCCTTCCTTCCCTCCACAAATTAGCCTTGTGGTCAGCTGGCACATGGAATAACCCACGTCCACATCCTCCAGAGCGGCCACATCTATCTTTCTGCCAGCTAATAATCCCTAGCTTGCTTAAAGAGTGTAAGGGAAAACAGGTCCCTTCCCCTTGAAGCTAGGAGTGCCTCTTGGCAAATGTTTTAAGTTCTATGATGTGCTGTGTGACATTTTATGTGACAAGTACCCCCAAAAAGGGCTGAAGAGGGGGGACATGCACCCTCCAAAGGCAAGCAACCCGTTGAGAATGAGTCTGGTACGGCCTGAACCTCCTCTGTCTCCACACTGTTATTTATAGCAGCACTTTGGTTGACATCCCCAGGCGGCTTCTCTTTCTGGGGAACTAGAAGTGAGAAGTGCTTCGGGGAGAGGCCTCACAGGCACCTCGGTGCTGCTGGAAGATCTGCACACACGGCTCGGGATGGTGTCAAAGCCCCCATCTGGGTACACAGTGTGGATACATCATCGGCTTCTCTGCCCGGTCCGGATACGAACGTGTGGCATCTGTTACGCACATGTCAGCTTTTCGTCTGGAAAAGGAAGGAGAGCCGGTGGGGAGTGGTGATACGTGTGTGCTCGTATGTGTGTGTGTGTGGGGGGGGGGGGGAGCTGATGAAACAAAATTCTAGTCCATTTCTTTGGATCTGGTTCATCTGCATCCAAAAGCTCTTGTTCTTCCTTATTATATTATCTCGATGATGGATTCCACTCACCTCTTTAAAGATGGGGCTTCGCTAGGCTTGCGGATCCTGAGCTTTTCCCTCGTTGTCGAATGGGGCACTCGGCCCATTTAGATTCCATTCCCATGGACAGACCAGGGGCTTCAGAATCACACGCGTTCACAGGCTCGGACCCCAAGCATGCCCCATTATCACTCATTCGGGCGACACTTACTGAGCACCTCCGTGTCAGACGCTGAAATACCCCGTTGTGCAAGTCTCACTCATGAGGCACTTATGAAGTGATGAGGATAACTGGAGACACCCGAGCGAATGCAACCTGAGACGTGGAGTGGAGTCAAGGGCCATAAAGAAAAGGCAACTGGAGTGAAGGGCGATGGGGAAGATGGGCTGAGAAGAGGACACTTGAACAGAACTTGAGGGGAAGGAGTGAGCCATACAGACTTCTGACGGAAGGGAAGGGTGTGCTGAGAAGAGCAAACAGTAAGATCAGGGGCCAGGAATGGGAGCATCCACCTGAAGAGTCAAAAGGCCAGTACAAATGAGGAGAGGGAGCCAAGAGGAATGTGCAGGAGATTAAGCCACTTTGATACATGATCTCCTCAAAGTTTTAGCACTCAACTAAATATGCAATGACGAATACATATCTTTGGGGTTATAATAAGGTCTAGGGCACAATTTTCCGAGGGGTTTATTACATGTCTAGTTCAAAGTAGGGACCTAGCCATTCTCCATTTTCACTCCTTCCCTCTCTGTCCCTCTGTGCCTGGCTCTGTGCCCTGGGAGCCCAACCATTATGAACTACACTACCTGGCTCTTTGGTGGGCCTGATCAGAGGCCAGGAAGAGAGAGGATGAAACATTTCCTTCCAACTTAATTCCTGCCTTGGTGCTACAGTTCTTTCAATAGCTAGCTACAGTTCCCCAAGAATATATATTTGTGATATTGTGATTTATTTATTGATGGATTGATTGCTTGATTGATTGATATTGTGATTTATAATAAGAAATATATATCTGGTTTTCACCCCTATTCTGGGGACAGAACTCCTAAAACCCTTTGAACTTTCTAAGGGATGAGAGAGATAAAGGTATCCTTTGTTATGAATAACAAGCCTCTTTCAACCATACCTGACTTTACCTTAATCACGTGACTTTTGGAAAGCCCTTAGGTCTCCTAAGGATGGGGGCTAGTTACCTGGAGAACCAAGCATATGATTGGCGAGTTGGAACATTCATTCCTACCGCCCTTACCTCCTCCGAGAGGGGTAAGACCCTGGAGACTGAATGAATCTCCAATGGCCAATGATTCAATCACTTGTGCCTATGTAATGAAGCCTCCATAAAAATTCAAAACGATGGGGTTCAGCAATCTTCCGGGTTGGTGAACATGTGGAAATTGGAGAGTAGCAGCATACCCAGAGACAGTGAGGAAGCTTCTCCACATTTTCCCACTTGCCCTGTTTATCTTCCATCTGGCTGTTCCTGAGTTTTATTACTTTATAATAAACTGGTAATCCAGTACATCGACTGTTTTTCTGTACTGTGAGTCACTCTAGCAAATTAATAGAACCTGCAGAGAGCATTGTGGGGATCTCTGATGTATAGGCAATTAGTGAGGAGCACATGTAACAACACAGAGATTGGCATCTGAGGCTGGAGGAAAGAGGCGGTCTTTAGGCTCTTTAGGGCTCTTTAGGCTGAGCCCTTAGCCTGTGGGATCTGACTTTATCTCCAGGTAAATTGCATCAGAATTTAGTTAAACTGTAGAACGGCCCGCTGGTGTCACAGAATCCTTGATGTGTGGAAAACCCACATATATGGGGTCAGGAAGAAAGTAGTGTTGTAGAGAAATAGAGTAGAGGAGATCCACAGTAGTGTGCTTTTCTTCTTACATTAGCCCCTTACAGGAAGTCCTTCCTCCATGATTCCCGTTGTCCTGGGCTCTTTCAACACTCTTTCCTCTCTGTGTCCTTCCAACCTTCTGGATGGCAATTAGTGTCTGTAATTTGTTGTCTCGGGACATAGCATCATTCCTCATTTATTTGCCTTTTTGTTTCTCCAGCTCCGACCGTGCCTCCGGGGTGGTGTGGGCCTTAAAGTTTCTTAGTTTGAATCATTTGGCATAAATTGTGTTCCTTGCTAAGAGACTGATAGAGAGGCATTCAATAAATATTATGATTGTTGCTACTTCAGCTGTTATTTATATTCTTCTCACCAACTCGTTCAACACACGTGCCAACTTTAATCATACCAGATCGTAGCTATTACCAGAAGACATAAATACCCCAGAACATGGTGCAAGGGAGAAAAAAATAATTTCCCCGTTACTATTCTAGGTTCTTGGCTGAGACCCACCTGTAGTAAAACACAGATTAACCGGACAAAAACAATCAAGTTTAATAACATGTATACCTCCTGTATACATGAAAGATACGGAGAAAAACTGAGTGACTCCCCCAAATGGCCCAAGACACCACCTTAAATACCACCTCCAGCTAAAGACAAAGGAAGATGTTGGGGCTGGGGCCTTTATGCTAGGTTTTCAGATAAAGCTCAGTAAACAAGGTTGTTATGTAGGTCTCAGTAGTTGACTCATCCATTGATAAAAGTTTCTAGAGACCTATCTTTGGGAGAGAAGAAGGTCACCATTTAACCCAGGACACAATGCCTCCTTGTTTTCTTATTTTTAGCTGCTCTAATATGGCACAAATTTCTCTCATTTTCCAGCTTTTTTCCTTTGTACCTTTTCTTACATTCTCGTGGTTGTTGTTTTTTGTTTTTGTTTTTGTTTTTATTTTTAGTTTCCTCCCATCAGAATCTATTTTTATTTTCCTCCCATCAGAGTGACTTTGCTCATTTCTTCTACAATTTCTCCAAAGCTGAGTAGCCTTACTCATTGAACCCACAGAAGAGTTCTCTCTATTTCTTTTGCCCAAAATAGTTTTGCCTGGCAATATAAAAGATTCTCAAACATTTCCTAAAACTTTCTTTGTGGAAAAAAAAAAGAACCTGGAGGAAAACTGGTTCACTTTATCACCTGTAGAATTAAACACATGGAGGTTCAGGGACTCTAGAACATACATTTATATTATTTCCTGTGAAAAGCAACATGTTTATCTTGTCTTTGAAAATATTTCAGACTGATCTTTATCACAAGCCATATTCACATAAAGTTCTGAAGATTTATCTATTAGAACGCAAAGAGTAATAACATATTTCACCGTAATGAAGAAAAAGGAAGCTTCCTAAATGTCTATACTTCCATTCTGAAGTACCTACCTGTTAGTTGTGGTTTATTTTCAACCACACAATGAAAAATTCAGGTACTGCAATGTGGTGAAAAGAGAAAGACCTCATTTTTAGTATTCCCTTAGCCACTAAGAAGGCAATAGAATCCGTTCAGCTGTGAACCTTTCTGGATCTCAGTCTGCTGTTCAAGGAAGGAGAGAATAGAAGCTGTCCATTTCTCTCTCTCTAATGAAAATCTTGTATTCAATTCCGACCTCAGTGTGAATGCTGTTTCTCAAACTGACAAATGAGGCTTTCCCTGATGGAAATGTTTTTGCAAAAATTCAAAATATTACAATGTGCTCATACTGAAATTTAAAAAACAACCTAAGGAAACATGACTATCTTCAGGCCCACATTTGTGAATTAGCTCTTCCTTAAGAATTCAAAGGGGACCCAGATTGTTTGTTTCCTCTCCTTTGGCTGCATTTCGGCCCCTCACTGTGCACCATAGGGGTAAAGAAGTACCAAAAAAGGGGAAGAAAAAATAAACCAGATGATCCATCAGATGTCTTGAAGGGTTTTTGTTTTTTTTGTTTTTTGTTTTTTGTTTTTTTCTCTAACCCAGAAATCCCAAGGCTGATTGTTCTGCCAGTCTTCCCACAGGTTATACAGGGATAATCGCTGAGCAAAACCTAACACTGGGAGTTTAAAAATAATAATACTCATAATAAGGATCTTTTCGAATGTCTCTGATTTCAGTCTCAGCTGTACATTGGACATTTTTAAGTGTCTCTACTCCAGCATTATTCTTCACTTGATCTTAGCCAAAAGGCCCAAAAACGATTCTAATCCTGCATTATTCTTTACAACATGTTTTGAATATGCCCTCGACTTTCTCCTCTCAGTTTTGTCCCTTCATCTGTCTCCAGTGCTACCTGTTGCAAGGACTGTCTGTTACCTCAGAAAATTGTGTTTCTCACACAAGTTTTGAAAATAACAACTCCACTGATGCTCAACCTTCAGCTAGACTGCTCACAGCCTTCTGGGTTTAAAGCACTGTCATGGTAATTTCTCTACAGAAATTAGGTTTAAAACTGAGACGGTCTCAGGTCTAATCTTGATTTGGCTTTTGCTGTGGAAGAGGCAGCCCCGGGGAAGTTATTTCACTCTGACATCCCTATTTTAAAACCGCAATGACTATATTTCTCTCTTCCACACATAAAATTATTAAATAAATTGATTCCGTTATGGACTGACTGAGGCCAGGGAAAACGTAGAAGGTGAGAGGGTGACATTTTAAATTGCTATCGTATTTGGCCCATGAGGATCAGCAGACTCCCTTTCCTTGTGTTACCAGCAGATAGAGGATATAGGAGATACAGGAATGGACAGCTGAGCTCTAAATCGTAGTTCAAACACCACAAGGGGCCTGCTTCCCAACTCAGGATAGATAGTCTTAATTCCTGAGACCTAGTGTGCTTATTGAAGCTGATCACCGTTTATTGTGACGCCGCTGACAAAATATTTCCAGAGTCAGGGACGATATTTGTTTCCCTGAGTTGAGTCTGTGGACCCATAAGGTATGAGCCTTTCACAGTACTTCCTTAGAATGCTGCCAGGCATATAGTGAGTGGTCCAAGTACTTTATTACTCCTGTTCATTTTATTTTAAATTCATTATACATCTGCTTTCTTTGTGTTGCCAATAGAGTCTTCTATCAGCCTTCCTCCTGGCTGTGTGTACCTGTGGTGCCAAATATATAAATTTTACCTGGAAACCAACACAGACAATCCCGTAAAATCACGACTCACGACTCTCACCCAAGTGTGAAACAAACCGTGTGCCCTTGTGGAAGATTTTACTCAACCCTTTAGTTAAGAAGGGAACTGGTAAGATATTAAGATCAGTTTAAATAGGTTTTTTTTTTTTTTTTTTTTTTTTTGGATCTAGACACTTATAATCCATGTAATAGAGAAACATTAGGATAAGGTTACTCAATTAGGTACAAAATCGGTTATTGTCCTATAAGGCAATAAGCCGTGACTTTGGGATTAACTTTATAGCAAACAAATTTTTTTTTTTTTTTGCTTCTCTATTGGACAAAAATCTGCATGTAAATATGTAGCCTCATGAAATAGAAATTCTAATCAATAGGAAACAGGGGCCTTGGGCAGGTCCATCCTCATATATAACATTGAAAAGATAGGCCACTTACCTTTTGCCTTGTTTCCGAGCTTTAAATATTTTTTTTTTCTAAACAAGTAGAACTTTTAGAAAAATGATTGTAAAAGAAGATCGAGATGTACGTGTGGATATTGAGTATACATTAGGTGTAACCATCTTTAAAAATTCAGAAGATGAAGATCCTTATTCATTGAAACTTATATAAGCCAAGTAGCATGCCCTCTCTCCTTCAATAAATCCTTTTGTATCAACAATTTCCCTCTCTCTCTCTCTCTTTAAATAAATAAATAAATAAATTTGAGCTGGGATTTGTTTCATTAGCTATGAGCACAATCCTCACTGATAGCAAGTCGGAGCTCAAGGGAATAACTATTTGAGTTCATTGCATTCCAGTGTTTGACCCAGTTCAATGGATTGTTCTTATTAGAAACAAGCCACTTCTTCTTTCAAAGACATTACTTTGACCAGTAGTTCCTAATGCATAGGGCTAATTAAGTCCACATAGACACAATCATACCTTGGAGATCCATATTTTCCCTAGAGAATGAGCATAGGAATTCTGGGCTTCGAATTAACAATTACCAATGCCCCAGTTCTTCCCAACTGTATAAGGGAGGTGAAGAAAATGCATGTGGGCTAAGCTTTCGTATACGTGTCTCAATTTGTGAATTGCAAGAGCATTTCCTTTTCCTTTTGGTAATAGCCATTTGTCTGTTGCTTCCTAGACTTCAATGCAAAACATAGGAATGAGAAACATTTTCCAACTTTTACTTGTCAGGGGTTAGAGGGGGTCACAAGTCTTCAGTGTCTTTTATCAATGAGAACACTTCCTTTCTCCCTGTCTCCCTTACTTCATCGTTTGCTTGCTTCATAACTCATTGTCCAGATATCAAAGAGCTGAAGATCATAAGGAAACAATTACCTTCCCCTGACAAGGGGTTAAAAAGCTTTATACTATTAAAAATAAGGGTAAACATTAAGAATTACTCAAAATAAATTGCAATGCAAGTTTATTAATCTCCGTTCTGCACAAAGAGCTGTAAGCTTCTGCAAACTACCTAAACCAAGCATACTAATTAGCTTAAACAGCACAATAAATTCCAGGACGAGAACAACTCAAACTCTTCTTTTCAGACACGGCTACTCTGTTCAATGAGGCCTAGATTTGTGCCCTACAGCAGGAGCCCTGCTCCTGAGGCATCATTATAAACCAGGCCTTATTTCTTTGACCGAGCTGCTCTGTGAAGTCATTTGCAATCCATTTTCTTTTAATTGGAAACAAATTAGTACTGTCTGGAGAGAACAATGTGAACATTGAACCACAATCTTTTGGTGGAACACACCACAAAGAGTATGCACACTTTTTTTTTAACACTTCCTTTTTAGCTACAACTTTTGAGCCTCCTATTATTTTATGTGGCCTCTAGGGTTCCACTATAAGCAAGCCATTAATGCTAATGTGAAAATCTTGCAATGTTTGGAATAAATTAAGCACATGCCGTACCCTCATTATTTTACGGGTATTACCGTTTTGCTTGGTACGTTGTGAGCAGGAATTTAACTGGAAACTGTTTTAATCATCTGATAGGCATTAAGCTGAGAGAATCTCTGTCTACGCCCATCGTTTAAATGCTGTTTAGTAAATAGACTGCACACAGCTAACTGCTCTGACTTCCCTTTGAAATGAGTATATAAATAAAAGGCCACCACTGCTGTGTGGAGTTCCATTTATGAAGCTTATAACCACAGGCTTGTGCTGTCATTAAATATGTGTGCCACGAAGTTACTCTGCTGAGGATAAATGTCAATTAGTACCCATGGGATGGAAGGTGAGTCAACTACCTACTGTCTTCGAGAACTTCATGATCACATTATAGCTTCTCTAACTCAAAGGTTATTCTTAAACAGAAGCCAGGGTGAGGCAAGGGAGCACAGCCTTCATTTACGTAAAGCTGAACTCTTCCGGGGATGGCTCCCAGACCCCTGGCACCAGAATTACCAAGAGTCCTTGTTAGATATTCGGATCCCTAAACCCAGTGCTACCCTTGACCTTCCGAATCAGAATGACTGGGTGTCAGACACCAGATTCTTCATTTTGAAGCACCCTTGAGTGATTCTGAGTCACACTAAATATTTAAGAACCACTGGGAGATGCCTTTTTCTCACTCCGTCCTCCCTATCCTCGTACCTCCGGGTCTTACTTTGTCTCCCACACTCAGCCCAGGGATAAGGAGGTGACTGTACAGTCAGGTTTGAGGGGTATGTTCCCAGGGTACCTTGAATAGAAATGAAGATTAAGCCAGTTATGTCTATTAAATTAGAATTACCAAAGTTAGGTTGGTGAATCATTTAGAAAGGATTAAAAGATTAATCTCTTCTCCCAGACAGTATTTGAATTGTCCTACCCAGTAGCCCGAATGAATTAACACCTTTTAGGGGAATGGGATACAGTGGTAGAAATACTTGTGTGACTCTCATAAATGCTAATTGGCAGCTTACTTTGGCAGATATATCAAAATTCTGAAAGTGCTATTTGAGTTAGTCCGGAGCATGGCTCGGCTTCTGGCCGAGACTTTGGGAGCTATTCGCCCAGAGCAGAAGGGTGCTGGGACCCTCAGGTAACATGCCACACACCAGTGTTTCCTTTTCTAGCAGCCGGCTACTAGGATCTAACTATCCCTACCTCTAGGATCTGGATATTCTAGAAAACTGCATTCTTTTTTATTCCGGCCTCAATTTTGTTGTTGTTGTTGTTGTTGTTGTTGTTGCATCCTTATTTTTATAGGCATATCATTTTCTCGGTAAAACTTACCTAGTTAAATTTTTCAAAAAGTTCACTTTCTCAGAGATATCATTTTATCCTTTGTATTTTTAATTTAATTTTATTTCCTTTAGTTTTTATTCTAGAGAGAGAGGGAGAGACAGGCAGGGGGAGAGAGTGAGAGAGAATCTCAAGCAGGCTCCATGCTTACAGTGGAGCCTGATGTAGGCCTTGATCCCAGCTCGATCCCACAAACCGCGAGATCATGACCTGAGCTAAAATCATGAGTCAGACGCTCAACTGACTGAGCCACCCAGGAACCCCCGAGAGATATCATTTTAGCATGATGTATTTATTATTTTATTTTAAAGTCAAACATGTAAAAAGAAAATAGCTTACCAACTATTGTAGTAAAACGGAATTATTTCTCAATCACCACCTAGGATACATTTCGTGAAGATTACATATAGCTTGCATGATCTTGCATTGCATTTATTACCTAAGCAGGACATTTTATAAGATGCTGTTGTGATTTTTAAGCAACACTCTTTTCTGATTTTTTTGTTCTATTTTCAGATACCCAACTGATTATTTATTCTGGAGTATTAGTTCAAACTAATTAGCGTTGATGATACTGGTTCAAATTTAGGATTTAAATACTTAAAAATATAAGCTGACACTGTAAATTGAAGGATATATATATAAAACATCAAAACTCCATGACTTATGAGGTCAACAGAAGACCTAATTCAATCACCTGAAGTTCTAACAAAGCAAAAGAGGAGACCTAACCAGTTTCTGCTAGAAGGTGGGGCAAGATTTGCTTAATGTATCTAACTGCTTTGGTAAAACAGTCACTAAGGGAAAACCTTTTGTGAATGATAAGAATGCTTTCATTTCTGCTTTCTGCAAATAGAGGGGTGTGGACCCTTGCTTGCTGGACTTGGCTTTTTCTTTTACTTCAGTGCTTATTTATTTTGAGAGAAAGAAAGGGGAAGAGAGTGTGTATGCACAGGGGAGGAGCAAAGAGAGAGGGAGAGAGAGAGAATCCCAAGCAAGATTCACACTGTCAGTGCAGAGCTCAAAGAGGCCTGATCTCATGAACTGTGAGATCATGACCTCAGCTGAGATCAAGAGTTGGACACTGAACCGACTGAGCCACCCAGGCTTCCTGACAATAATTTCTAAGTAAACATCTTCAGTCATTGTAGCGATCCTAAAGATATATCCTGAACTCTCTTATTCCTACCTGAATCTAATCCCTGAATTAGTGAATGCTATGTGGGCAAAGAAGAGACAGAATTGATTCACTGCTATTGTGTTATTGCAATGAATTGAGCCTCCAACACACTATAGTCAAGATTTAAAAAGTTTCCTTTCCGTTTGATAACATTAAAAGAAGTGTTTGGATGATGAGATTTTACATATATGTAGGTAAATAAGATCATCTTAAAAAGTAATTCTGCTATTGGTTTTTGATAGAAATTCACACTAAAGTAAAATATTCTGTTTGGGAAACAGAGCCTTGTCATTAGCAGGCTTTGAAAATATAAAGCAGAACGACCGCATTAAAAAATAAATAAGATTGGTAGGGAATGCCATTTATCCTTATTGCCTCTGAACTGGCTTTGCCAAACAAAAAAGATGGTGGTGACTTTAAAAATGACTCTCCGGGCGCCTGGGTGTTTCAGTCAGTTAAGTGTGTGACTTCGGCTCGGGTCATGATCTCATCGTTTGTGAGTTTGAGCCCCGCATCAGGCTTTCTGCTGTCAGCAAGGAGCCACTTTGGATCCTCTGTCCCCTTCGCTTTCTCACCCTCCCGTGCTCACTCTCTCTCTCAAAAACAAAATAAAACATTTAAAAAATGACTCTCAAAGGCATTATACTAAATTCTTATGAATCGGCATGATATCATGAATGGGCAGAACAATCTCTTTCATAATTCTTTTCTTTTCCTTGGCACTTTGTTCCCAACTTAAAAAGAGAAGGAACGACCAACCATCAGGAAGTGAAACACCTAAACTGTTGCCCTGAAATTTATTTGTGTTCTTCCAGTGTCATGATCTCTCTTTTTGAGGGAGATATGTTTCCCGACCCTTGCCTTGTCCGCCTCCCGGAGAAGAGATGGCTCTCATGACGTCGGGTGCCAGGTTTTCAAACACTGTCTGTTTTCTTTTCCCATGAGTCCAATAAATGCTGTCTTCTTGAGTCAAATGCCCTCCAGAAGGCAAATAGGACTCACAAAAGAGAGAAGCCTCTAATTTCTTTAGTAGTGATACATCTGGCTTTGCCCAGCCCAGTCATTTCTAGTTCATGGGCTCAAGCTGGTAGACCCAGGCTTGCACAGACACACACACACCTCACTCACTAATGTCTCTTCTTTCTAATCCTTGCCTTCTTGACTCTCCATTTATTGTTGCTGTCAAGAGGAGATAAGCATATGTTTGTCAAGATTACTTCCTGAGAAAGATCCTATTTCAAACTCATTAAATAAATCGTGACTTTGAAAAAATATAAGCCAAGGGCTGTTTTTGTTTCCCCCTTCCTCCACAGAATAGTTTGCATTAATAGAGCAGTTAATAAAACTACTTAGGTCATGGTTGTAGGTAAGATAAGTGAGATATATATATATATATATATATATATACATACATATATATATATATATAATGTGATCTGTATGGTAAAGCCACTTTTATATTACACTTCCTCTTGGTGTCCAGACTTCTCATTATAACCGAATCACAGCACAACCTCCAATCAAGTCTGAAATTTAATTAGAAACACAACTGTTTCCTTATGAGCCCTGAGGTCCAGCTTTTTACTGTTAGGTCTGATAGCAGCTGCTATTAGACTAGCCTCTTTCAGTTATTTTTGAAGAATTTCAATTGTTGGTTCATAGGTATGAATCGCCACCACCAACAAAAAAATTAAATCTATGTGCCCAGAAAGCTACTAGCTCATAAGAGAGGAACAGTATATAAAAGGTTTATCAATTGACCTTGAGAATGTTAAAATTAAATAAACTTGAAATATTTAAGAGATGGACTATGAGGTTTTCCCTCTAAATGCAGTAGAATTCTGACTATTTTATAAATATGCTCGGGATTCGCAAAGTCTGTGAGATTAAATTGAATTTTGAGATACGGTGCTAGGATTTGAATGCATGGAATCACAGAATACAAAGAATAAGATAGGAGCTAAGGCCTAAATAAATGAAGCGTGTATTAGAGGCAGCATTGCCAGCAAAAGCAGGAGACTGCCTGCCTGAAAAGTTTGCATGGGAAACATCGAGGAACCAGCTTGGATTGGCATTATCGGTCAGCTGTATGATGATTTCCAAGCCAGGCGAAGGACCTTAGGTCATGCCCCTCTGACAGCAGGGTCCTATAGGAAGCAGATACGGGGCCACAGATATATAGGAAATGTATTCAAGCGATGCCTTGGAAAGATAAAGGTGAGACAGAGCAGGAGGAGGCAAGAAAACCTTTTTACCATTGTAGGTCTGACAGCTGAGAAAGAAGAGAGGGAAGGAAGAAGAGTTGTTTGGAAATAGCCACTGACCACAGTGTACCTCCGAGGAAGTTCCAGCCAGCCCAGTGGGATCTCTGGCACAAGGATCGCCTGTGGAGTCCACCTCATGTAGAGTCAGTCAAATCGCTGCCTCCATGTGCCATTAATGCCCAAGAATGGTCTCTGCAAAACAAAACAAAACAAAACAAAACAAAACAAACAAAACAAGAAAATAAAAGGCCTCTGCATGCTGACTCCAACTTACTTTTCCAGACTCCTGAAACACTAACGTCTCCCTATTCAAGTCTATTTTGAAATGTCCTTTGCTATTATGGTTCTGGGCAGAAAGTTTTACACCTAAGCGCCATAGGCCAACAACAACAACAACAACAACAACAACAACAAATTCTGAAAATGAAACATATTGGCTCAAAAATACAAGAATTATAAAATTGGTTTGACATTAACAAATATTTTATTAAATGCGTACTTTCTAAGGTATTTTTATCAGCTACCTTAAAGTATGAATTTAGTATCTCTGATTGTATCACTATAATTGAAAACAGTTTATAAGCTAGAATTTCCTCATTCCTTAAACATTCCCAGGGGGGAAAAAAAAGGTTATGATTGATGAGAAGTCAAAATCAACTTTTTGCAGTTACTCATGGCCAATTAATTTCAAAGTCTAATTTTACAGCTAAAAATTATGTTTAATGTGGAGTATAGGTGCATTGTAATGTGATTTACACATTGAATGGTGGAGATTTCGATGGACCTGGGGATCAGGATATACTAAAGTGTCTCTAGTTCCACCAAGATGTTTTTGGAACAGGTGGGTGGTAGTGTGGCATTATTTCCATTCACTCACCAGCTCTTTAACTACAGTAACAACTTTCTGTTCATTTTATATATTAGGATTTGACATACATACTTCTATAAAATGCACCAAACATTGTTTTAGAGACTGGGGACATAGCAGTAAATTGCAAAAACAGTTTTTAAAAAATTAAAAAAATAAAAAGGAAAAGACAGGGAAGAAAGCAAGAAAGACATCTGTGCCTCCAATTAACTTTTTTATGGGGTGGGGGTGACTGGCTACAAATAAGTAAATGAATATAATAGAAAGCACATTAGATCATGATAAGTATGACTGAGGGAAAAAAAGCAGAGATAGAGAGAAAGAGGACTTACTATTTTAAATCGGGGGCTCAGAGAAGGACTCCTTGACGGAGATGGGTGTGTGAGATGGGGAGGTGTCAGGAAAAAGATCATGAGTTCAGTTTTGAGCATGACATATTGGGGTTTCTTATAAATCCAAGAGGAGATGCATGTGAGGTCATTGGATATACTTATTTGAGCTCAGGGCAAGGTCTAGGCTAAATATATAAACCTGAGGGTCATGTATATGGTATTGAAGGCCATTTGTTTAATCAACAAATATATGTTGAACACCAACGATGTGCTGGGCAACATCTCTAGTCACTTGGGATGTGTGACCGTGAACAAAACAAACAAATATCCCTTCTGCATGGAACTCATTGTTAAGTTAGAGGTGGGAGATGATATCTAAATATATAAATATGTTAGATAATATGATAATTTATGTGTCCATTGCGCCGAGCCACGGTGTCTAGATATTTGGTCAAACGTTAACCTGGATGTTTCTGTGAGGATATTTGTGGATATAAGTAACATTTAAATCAGTGAACTTTGAATAAAGTAGATCATCCTTTATAATGTGGCTGTATCTCATCCAATCAGCTGACTTCCCCAAACAGGAAAGAATTCTGTAGCAGATGGCCTTTGGACTTGAACTGCAATATCAGCTCTTCCTTGGTTCTTCAGCCTGCCAGCCCACCCTGAAGATTTTAGACTTGCCATCCTCCATAATTGCATGAGCCAATTCCTTAAAATAAGTCTCTCTCTCCCACACACTCTTTCTATATATATCTATACACATCCTATTGGTTCTGTTTCTCTGGAGAACCCTGACTAATACAGACAGTGATAAGAAAGAAAAATTAAAACGTGGAAGAGATACAGCAAATGTATGAGGTACGTGCATGAGGTGAGGGCAGAAGGAAACTCACTGTAAACGTGAAATTTGCAAAGACCTAAAGGAGACACTCTTTTCTTAGAGATGAGATCAGATCCTCTAGGGCAATAATCAGCCAACTTTCCTCTGTAAAAGACAGGATAGGAAATATTTTTGGCTTCATGGGCCATTGATCTTTGTTACATCTATGCATTTGTGGTTGTAGCACAAAAGCAGTCATACCCAAAATGAGTGAGTGTTACTGTATTCCAGTAAAACTTTATTTTCCACAACAGGCGATGGTCAGGATTTTTCCTTCCAGTAATCGTTGCAGACCCTGACCTGGGGAGCTAGTCTAGTGAGAAGACAGTTCTGTGACACACCAGAGATCACTAATCAAAGAAATTAAGAGGCATAGGACCCAGAGACTGAAAAGAACCTTGTGAGAGAATAGGAAAACCAGGTGGAGGTGATATCTGGAAAAGAAGAATATAATGCATTTCAAGAAAGAGGGACTGACCACCTATGTCAAAGGGGCTGATAGGTCCAATAAGATGAGAACTGACATTTACTTGATCATGATTTAGCAAAATGGCTGACATTGGTAGGATGAATCTATAACTTCCTGTAGTAGATAATAAGGTGTGCCACCCAGATCCCCTCTTCAGGGCTGACATAAGCATCTCCTAGCCACTGGGAATATCAGCTGCTTGTGGCTTGTAGCTGCATCTCTCACTGGAATTGTCCCTGTATGGGAAACCTCCTCACCTAATGTTAGGCCCCAACCTCTCTCTGATATGAGGGTACAAAGTCTAGTTCCTTCACCTTAATTTGGAAACGCTATGAAGGTTCAATCCAGATTCATAGCTTTCCTACAAAGATGGGCTGAGCCTCACTTTTACTTACATGGTAAGTCAGCTTTCCCCTCTGCCTAATCTTGCCTTCCTCACTTTCGTACATTTCGTGTCTCCTGGAGTACTCCTCCATGAACTTTCTGCATGGAGCTCTCAGCATCTGCTTCTACTGAACCCTATCTAAGACATGGAGTTTTCCAGTGGCCACCTGGATACTTGCCTATGATCCAGATATCATTGTTAATGGCACTCTTTTCACTGTCAAATGTGTTGCAGTTTGAGTAGTAACCTGTCTGGTCACCCTAGTCATGGGTGACATTCACAAGAGCAGTTTAGTGACCATAGTAGGGGCACTGGTCTAGTTGGGATGGGAATATTTGAAAGGGAGCAATGAGAGGGGAGGAGCTGTACACAGAAAGTATAGATAATTCATTAAAAGAATTTTTTTTTCTTAATGTGGAGTAGAGTAAGCTGGATGGGGGCAGTGCAATCACAAGACATGTTTGTTAAGATATGAGAACATATAGCATATGTTTTTGCTAATAGGAATGACTCAGTAAAGAGGGGAAAACAAATGTTGCAGGTATTCTCAAAAATAATTCTATACTTTGGTAGTTTAGGTTTTGTTTGGTTTGTTTGTTTGTTTGTTTCAGAAAGATACTTTTGTAAAAACCTAAAGAGTTTGACAATATACTGCTCTTGCACAATTCCTCTGGCTGGTCATTCTAATTCTTGACTTTCTTTCAGACAAGGAAAACAGATAACATTAAGCTCAAGTTCTCTGGAATCAGACATTTTCTCCTCCTGCTTGGGACAAGCCGAACACTCAGCCATAACGTCCCCCTACATTAAAGAAAAAAAAAAAAAGAAGAAGAAGTTGGTCCTTGTGAATTTTAACGAGATTGACTTCTGAAGAGCTTAGCCCAGTGTCTCACAGGCAGGGGGTGTCCTGGCAGAATGTGGCCAACATCATTCCCAAAGCCTAAGGTATTTCCTGAACAAACTATTGGCTCACTTGGAGTTGGTGATCAGTTAAAAGCCCAGGCTTTTTAAATCACAAATTTTCATAGAATTCCAATAAACATATACAAAGTATTATAACCCCAGAATGCTCATAGTCTGCTTCTCTATCGGTCTTTCACATCAGTGCCTTTTCTGACTGATAAGCAAAATAATGCCACCACCTCCATCTGTCCCCCAAGATGCCCTGTCTTATGTGTTGGTACCTTATGGAATATGGCAGAAGGGAATTAAGTTTGCAGGTAGAATTAAGGTTGCTAATCAGCTGATATTAAAATAAAGAGATCATCTGAGAGAACCCAATATAATCAAATAGATCCTTAGAAGAGGGAGGCAGAAGAGGACAACCAAAGAAGTGAGGCTGGATTCGTAGATAGAGGAAGGCAGTCATAAACTGAGGGAAACAGGCAGCTTCTAGATGCTTTAAAAGACAAGGGGATGTATTCTCCCCCTCAGCCTGCAGATGGGAACACCGCCCCTGTTGACACTTGGTTCTAGCCCAGTGAGACTGAAACTGTCAGACTTCTGACCTTCAGAACTGTGAGATGTTTGTATTCTTTAAAGATTACCAAGTTTATGATAATTTGTTGCAGCAACAACAACTGACTTTCGTATGGTTGCTCATTATATCTCTAGAATGCAAGGAGCTAAAGATCAACAAAGACAGAACCCTTTTATCTTGCTTTCTCTCTCATGTCTAATGAGTTTCCTGAGTGTAGCACCCCATTACCTACCGAAGGAAGTTCCAAAATTCACAATTCTCAAGATCCTTGCCAACCCCTGCTGTTTCCCACTCTTTCATTCCTGATATTTTATTGGCCTAGAAGTTCTTTTCCCTTCCTCTCCTTCGCTCATCCACCCCTCTTTAAAATTACATATTAAAAACTAGCTTTTATGTGACATTAAGTGGCTTCTCTGACATTCTCTGTTTTCACCTGCACTCCACCATAGATGTATCCACTCCCATAGCATACTGTCACTAATAACATTCACTCACTAAATAAATGTTGAGTGAATGAATGCCAAATTTTCTTGAAAGGTTTTTTCAGAGCTGTGTCCCCAAATCTTTCAAACTAGTTGTTACAAGCTTTAAGGTTTTCTGATATAAGCCTTGTACAACTATCATGGTTACCCCATGTGCTTCTCCAGCATGCATTTGACCTGGAAATATGATTAGAAAAGGTGATTTTCAGCATCATCTGCTCTGTCAGTTGTTAGAGTGAGGCTTGATTCAATACCTGTGTACAAAGGCTTAAATATTCTTCATTTTAGTAGACTCACGAATAAAAATGTATATAGCAAAAAGAAAGCCAATGTAATCATATGCTTGAAATAAAACTCAGGCTTAAGATCCAGAATCTTTGGAATGATAGAGTGGTGGGGGTGAGGGTGGTTGAGAAAATGAACAAAATAATTAGGTAAGCAAAATACTGGGGCTGATCCCTGTGGATGTCCATTTTGTTATGATAGCCACTAAAATGATTTTCTTTCCTTCCCTGTTTATAAAGCGATACCTCCCAGGATGGTAAATAGAAATCCAGTTATTATGATCGAGTTTAAATTTATGGACATTTTCTTCTGTTGCTCTTAATAAACTGAGATGTTAATTCATGCTCTTCAATATATTTAGCTCAACTGTGAGATGCAGAATTTCCTGAATTTGGACATCTGAGAGAGGGCATAATTTAGAGTAAATCTAATCACAAGACAGTTTAAAAGATTGGCTGGGTTTACTGAGTTGAGAGCTGAGATTATGTTGTTAATGGCAGATGCCAGGCTGTGTATTTGTCACACCCCTTTGCGTAGGGTCCTGGCCCACCTATCTTGCGCTATTGGAAAGAGGCAGTAGTTATCCATCATTTCCTTAATTGGTTCATAATTAGGGAAGCCATAGAACAAATACACTGTTCATTCCAAGAGCAGATAGGAGACTTCAGATAAAAATGGCAACCTGGAATTGGGCTACTCTCCTTCTTCTTCATCAGTAACTGTCTTCTGGAACTCCCCTTTATTTGATCCTTTTGTATTTGGATGTAATATCCCGGCAGTGCTAATGAGTAGGTGAACATTAGAGCTCAAGCTTTCTTTAGCCAAACCTTTCCCTAATAAAGGTAGCCAATTTGTTCTTCGACTTCATTATCATAACTAATGTCACCATCATCATCGTTGCCATCGTTATGATTTACAGAGTATGCACTATGTGCCAGAAACTGTTCTTAAAATTAGCTGAAGTCTGAATGATTTATACTGACAAGAAGTAGATATTGAACTATAAAGAAGGCTGGCTAGCAGCAAAGTAGATAAATGAGAGCCCTGGGGATATGTTGCCTAGGTTGAGATCCTAGTTTTACCTCTTACTACCAGTTTAAATTGGGAAATTACTTCTTAGTGACTCAGGCTTCTGAGCTATACAATGGGAGAAGGAATAGAGCCAACATCATAGACGTAGCAGGAGATTAAAAGAATTAAATGCCCGGAGCGTCTGGCACGTATCAAGAGCTTAATAAGTACTAGATATTTTTCTTATTGTTATGGGTAGGCATAAAGTCTTATTCATTTTTGTGTTACTAAAACCTAACATTGCTCACACTACGAGAGATATTCAATACTTTTAAATGGAAGGAAGATATGACTTGTAAGTGCTCAATAGGTATGACTAGTATGGTAGGAAAGATAATGGTCCTCCAGAAAGGTCTACATCCTAATCCTTGGAACTTGTGCATACATCACCTTACATGACAAAAAGGACTTTGTAAATCTAATTAGGTTAAGGAACTTGTGGTCAGGGCATCTTGGATTATTCAGGTGGATTTGATGTAATCATAGAGTCGTCAGAAGAGGCAGGCCAGAGAACCACAGAGACAGGAGATTTAATGACAGAATCAGAGGTTGTACTGATAAGTTTTGGAGATGAAAGAAGGGGCCAAGCACCCAGGATATGGGCAACCTCTAGAAGCTGGTAAAAAGGTAAAGAAATGAATTCTCCCATAGAGCCTCCAGAAAGAATTCAGTCCCGCCAACACTTCGGTTTTAGCACTTCTGACCTCTAGAATTGTAAGATAATAAACTTGTGTTGTTTTCAGCAGTAGAGTTGCAGTAATTTGCTACAGCAGAAATAGGAAAGTGATACAATTATATTATAAGCATTATGTGAAAATAAAAAGGAGTTAAGAACTACTCATCTCAACTCTTTTGGGGAAATATTAATCCTCTCATGCATCTTCTGGACCAGCTCACTTAAATTAGAGCACCTCATGAAAATCTTCCCATTTAGTCACTGTTTTTTGGTTGGAAAATAATATGTGTTGTTGCCTCTTACCTGTTCAATAGCTGTTTATATTCACATGGACTTACTTCTTTTACTTCTTTAACAATTTATGATGATATTTGAATTTGAGGTTTTATTGTCTTCAAAGAGGTGTTCATTTTGAGAACAAAGGGGTTATAGGATGAATGCCAATGTTGATGGTTGGGCAGTTCTCCAGAGACTGGTTTGACAGGAGAAGCCTCAGGGAAGGAGATTTGCCGCGAATGGCAAAAAGGAATTTACAGGACAAACTTCACTCTTCTGGTAACACAGTCTGCTTATGAACAAGTTATAATTTGCGGCTATTTGATAACTGGGCTCCACCCTTCTACAAGCGTGATTTGGGAACTGGAATGTGTCTGGTTGGCAGGATGCCTAAGTGAATTGAATGTATTACCTCAAAAGCATCTTTCATGGAAGCTATTTTACTCAGGATGAATCTTATGTCTAGGTAAGTCTTTAGAATGAGTTGCTAAAGAGCCCTAAGTGATCTGTTTCAGCATGGACCATGTCATGAACATCAGACCTGTGTTTGACTTTGAGCATCTCTCATTGCTGATAACCATGGTCCCTAGGACCAAGAACAGTGGGATAAAGGTCATCTGTGTTCCCTATGAGCTCAACTCCTGGCATGTTTTGTTTTCTCTTCCAACCACTTATAACAACCAATGAATAGTTCAAATAATTCCAGACTTTTCTCTTGTAGTCTAGCCACCCACTGACTTCCACAGATCTCTTCCTTACCAATGGTAATCAGAGAAACAACTGTTTCACATGCTTATATTGGCAATGTAGGGAGAGCAGGATTCTCTCAAATGGCAGCACCATTTGAGTTCTGCTGCAGTTACAAACCTGAGATACCAAATGAAACAGTTGACCCTCTGGTATAATTATCATTCCTGTTTAAAGATAGGATAACTGAGGCTTAAAGAGGTTAAGTTAATTGTTGCAAAACCCAGAGTTGAGAGCGTTAAGTCAGAATTCAGACTCCAACTGGTCTAATTCCTGAACATAGACAATAGCCCCATCTCCGTAACTGTCTTCTCTGGTGACACTTAATGGAGAAGAAATATAGATGATGATGATGATGATGATGATGATGATAATAACAGCGGCAGGAGAAGGGGTCTTTGGGGGAGGTCCCACAGATCTCTCTAGATAGTTGAGCAGTATTGCCTTCCACTTGACCCATCTTTGTATTCTAGTTACACTGTAGAATTTCTATTAAGTCTTACAGAAAACAATACTTTGTTTTTAAAAAGTGACAAGAGGAAAATAATAAACTAAAAATTAAAAAAAAAGTAACAAGAAATCCAAACTTTTGATTTTTGGCATTTGTGATGGCTGAAAGTCAAATCCCATGGTCCACAGTGGAGGAAGGACTACGACATTGACTTGGGTTGGGTTGAGACCCATTTGCCTATAGTCAAGTGAAATTAAAAATATGAAAACTGAGCTTTCAAGAGGAGACTTATCAAACACACTAAGACCAAGGCTTCTTTGGTAATGTGGTCTATTTGTTAAAGGAATAAAATGGCCTGAAATCCCAGAGAAACAGGTTGAATCAAGTGCTTTATTTGGGGAACAGTGAACTTGGTGGGTAGCAGATGAAAGGACTGTCTTTAAGCGCAGGGCCAGATGTGAACGTCAGCTCTGTCCTTTGGTAGCTATGTGGCAGGAAGCACATTATTTACTCAGCTGTGCCTCAGTTTCCTCATCTGCAAGATGAGGATTGCAGCGCATATTGTTTAGGTTTACTGTGAGGAGTAAAAGGAAAGTGTGGATATAGGGCATTTTAGCACAGAGCCTAGTGAGGAGTAAGAACTAAGGGGATGGCAGTTCTCATTACCATCTGCAAACATGGAGACTAGGTTCTGGAAGGGGATGCACTAATGCTCTGCCCTCAGGGCCTGGTCCTTTGCCTCCCTGCTATCCTGCCTTGTTCTCCTGTTAGTGCTCGGCACTAGCCAGGCACTTCCTTTACTACTATTTCACAGAAGCCTGGAGGGCCTCAGAGAGTGTCAATTTTACACCTTTTTGAAACTCTAGATTCACTTAAAAACAACCCCAAACCAGGTGAAGTCACATAAATGTGTAAACTGCAGACCCCCTGTCGGTCTGTCTACAATGTAATGACAGGAGCAGATCAATACAGCCTTAATTGTACTGCTGAGGTCCCTGGGTCCCAGCACACACTGCACAAATGGAAAGCTGAAAATGCTACATCTGGTCTTTTCTGCCCCAATATTTCACTCTTTGAAAAGATTACATCTAATTTTAAGACATAAATAACTTGGATGGGAACTAAAATGCATTTTGCCGTGCCATAGTGAAAAAATAATGAATTTAGCATAGTCCCAGTACACCTAAGACTTACTGCATGCATTATGCCAAACTCATAAAGTATCATCTTTATGGCATAACCATAAGAGTCAGCTCCCAGAATCCGAGTGACGGGTACCACCAGTCTTTAACAGGAACACAATTCAATATGGAAACAAAGACATAACAATTCAATGGCATTTACTTTATAAATCACACTATAGGTATAAATATAGATATAGATGGTATAGATCTAGAAGATGTTATCTTCTATTTGATATAGGAAGTCTCATCTAATAATAATTTATAGTATGCGATTGAGTAAACATTATCAACATCAACATTTTCACTTTATCAACTCAGGCATATTAAGCCAATTTCTTTCATTTTTAATTTTTTTTCATTGCCTCTTGTGTCAGCATACCCACCTGCCACTTCTAGGAGCTAAAGAAAGAAAATACATAAGTAAGCAGAATTGAGAAATCGTGGGTCATGTGAATAACAAGCAACTTAGTTTACCATACATTTCTTTATATGAGCATCTAAGCTGGTTTAAAGGATTAATTAATGTAATTAATTTATTTGGGAAGAAAGGTCCTTGTACTGTCTGTCAAGCAATCCTACTCTGTTCAAGCTTTGTATTTTAATAACTCATCACTGATACTACTGTGTTGTCTCTTTCAGCATAAGCAATAGAATATGGATGAAGACCAATATTTAAATAAAGAAACAAAGCGTGCAATGAAATAAAGTAACAAATTCCAGTCTATCTTGAGAAACAAATGCTATGAATAGTTCAGAAGATTATTACTTACGATTAGAACAGCTTTGACCAGTTAAGTAAGTTACTACCTAAAAAGAGTAACTAGATGTAAACTTAAAATGCATGAGACTACTGGAATTCTTTTTATGCTGATAGGTATACCACAAAATGAATAAAAACTCGACAATGATTCAACCTGATAAACATGTACTGACCACTTAGTATATGCCAGGGTCTAAGAAAAATTCTAGGAAGCGATTGGTGGTGAACAATCAAGAAATAAACAGAAGGAGCGCTGTGTTGTCCAATATGAAAAATAAGATGATAAAATATACTTAGTCCCAGCTGTTTTGGGTGCCCAGTAATATATATATATATATATATATATATATATATATATATATATATATATTTTGCTTTATAGTGATCTTGCAGTCTTCTAATGTGGCAGACAAAATAAGGCATATTGTTTTAAAAATATCACCCAATAAGACAAAGAGGAGATACAAAAATGCATGTCCTACAATAAAATCTGAAAAAGTTCACAGTTAGATGCAGAGTCTGGAATAAAGTTTGGCCCAGCACAGAAACAATAAGCTTTGGGATTCTAATAAAGCCGCATACTTAATATTTTACTCAAATTTTTAAGAGAATGCGATTTCAGAATATTATATAATTATCCTTAAACAAGTAGCCATATGCAGTGGGAAAATTCCTTTCTCTCATATAATCACATCTTTTTTTCCAAGAGGATTATAGCTAATTTTCAGAGTAGTTTCTAAAACTCCGTGAACCAAGTTATCGAAGCAGATGAATTACATTTCCTTGACGTTTGCTATTAACAGATTGCCCAGTGATAGTATTACAGTCTCCTTTTTCACCAGACATGAAAAACATTCTGGCAAGCTGGATTAAAAATGCAGATAAAATAATAATATTAATAAAATCTTCTGCATCACATTATTTTCCCTGCTCTTATATCTGTTATCTAGCCCCAGTGACAGCAACCACAGATGAAATGCACTTGAAATGAATAACATGTGTAGGGTGTGTATCTCCTGTAAGGTAGACCAGAAGCACTCGAGTTTATTGCCATGACTTTAGTAGAGGATTCTTTACATAATGTTACATGAAGGGGCAGAGTTAGAATATACAGTAATTGGAAAAAGGATACATGGAAAAATAAACTTTCCTGATGTTAAATATTAGATTCCACAGTGGTCTTGGGGCATGTCTGATGATCTTAATTCATTTAGTGTATTGGAACAATGCTTCTCTTAGGCTTGTAACTTCTCAATACACAGAAGGCTGTGCTACTGGCTCAGACATTAAAAAGGAGCCTTGTAAAACGTTTCTTACAAAAATAAATAACTTGAGTATCCAAATATGTAAGAGCTTAATTCTCAAGTTCCGGCATGTTTAAGATTTACATTCTTTGGGCTCCGATTTGAAGCAGAGAAGAAAACATTCTTTTATGGAGGAGATTTCTGAATATAAAACCGATGAGCAGTGTATGACAGCTTTCCTTTTTCTGCTGACCACCTCCTTTAGAATTAGTGGAAGGGCACCTGGGTGGCTCATGCAGTTGCGCCTCTGACTTCGGCTCACGGCATGCTCTCACGGTTCGTGGGTTCGAGCCCAGTGATGGGCTCTGTGGTGACAGCTCAGAGCCTGGAGTCTGCTTTGGATTCCGTGTCTCCCTCTCTCTCTGCTCCTCCCCTATTCATTCTCTGTGTCTTGAAAACAAATAAACACTAAAAAAAATTTAGAACTAGTGGAAGGCAACTAGATCATTCTAAATATCAGCCATCCAAATTCAACCTAATTTCCAGGTATTCAAAATGGTGCAATTATGAGGTCATGGTCCGTGTTTACAGGCTGTATGTTTTCTGCTGCTTTCTCCAATTCCAGGTTGAGAATGGAGTTTCCAGGACATCAGTAAAAGCACCAGAAAGCACAAGAATGCCACATCAGATAGGTTGGATTTTGTCCTGGCACATCAAGATTTATTCACTTGCAACTTTTAATTTTCATGAATGGATTAAACAACTGTTGCTAATAAATCAGCTTAGACCTTAATCTGAAATTAAAAAAAAAAAAAGTCCAAGTTTGTACCTCAGGTTTTAAACTTTTGTGTCTGTTTATGGCTCATAGAGCTTGCCTTTTACTTTGTGGATAAATAAACCATTTGGGAAGCTTCTTTCAGGCTGGAAGACAAAAAAGGAAGGAAAAATTGAAAATGCATTTATTTGGTATTTATACTTCTGTCTGGCCCCAGACAAAGCTACGAAGAAAACATAATCTGCTTCCCATCCAGCATTCAGTCTTTTCTTCCTACTACGATCTTTCAGGTAGCCTCCCTCTCACTCATATTCTCCCTCTTCCTGGTTTTCCAAACCTGGAGGCAGGTAATATAAACTTGATCATGTCATTTGAAGGCTGGAAACTTATTTTAAATGACTGGCTTCTGTAATTACACTGTGCAGGCCATAGTCAACCTGTAAACATAACCATATTAATGTAGTATATTAGAAACTAATTAGAAAAGAATTTATACTCTCTGGATAAACTGTGTGTCTTATTGTATTTCTGGGTTAGGAATTAAAAAGAGAGAGAGAGAGAGAGAGAAGACAGTCTGGTAAAAAGTTGAGGTAACTCACAGACCTGAGACAATTATCCATATAACTATAAAACAGACTACTATGTTTTCAGAGGTACAGATTTAAATATCAGTGACTCCATCAAATGTGGATTCAATCTGGCAGTTTTCCTCTTCAGGATAGACATGGTCATCCTGATATGTTTGTAAAGGTCACTCTGTGTGTTTTTTATGTCTGTCATACATATGTAGAGCATGTTCTCAGGTTTACACTTGCCCTTTAACTCCCAGAACAGGAAATCTGGTGCTAGGGAAGACTTGTAAAATGTTTATGACATTTAAATCGTGCACAAAATTTCTTCTTCAGGAAGACCAAGCTGTAAAATTTGCATATGGTGGCCAACATTTAGACCCAAAGTTCTGTATATTTGGCCTTCCCCAAGCTTGGTTTCACAGCTGCTTCATCCTCTAGCCATTTGATTATATTTGCAACGTTTCTTTTTGTTAGAAAACATCACATTAGTGGGGTTATCTTTGCTCTCTGTCATTAACTAAGTAAATTATACATTATATCAGCATCTCATCTCCTTCAAGCATATCTTGTCATTCAGGCGGGTAGAGGACCTTTGACTATGTAATATAAGAGTTTTAACGTGTGGTACTTAGCTTTCAGAAGAAAATTGTTGGAAACATCAAGTAAACGAGGACACGATGAGTGTGTGTGGATGGCATATCACATATGTGACTAGTGGAGATCTTACTGTCCCTAGTACTCATGAGTCATTAATTAATTAATTAATTAATTTATTTATTTATTTGATGTTTATGTATTTATTTGGGGAAAGAGAGAGAGGGAGTGTGCAAGCAGGGGGATGATCAGAGAGAGAGGGGGAGAGAGAATCCCAAGCAGCCTTCACACTGTCAACGCAGAGCCCGATATGGAGCTCGATCTCATGAACAGTGAGAGCACAACCCGAGCCAAAACCAAGAGTCAGACACTTGACCGAGGGGGCCACCTGGTGCCCCATAAGTCACATATTTATTGGTAACCACACACCTATTTGACGTGATTCCAAAAGACACATAAGAGCACACAGCTATGGGCACCAACATATTCCTTTTAACAGTGTTTTCAAAACACTTAGTTTTCATTAACTATCTTAATTTTCTTCGAATAAAGTCAGTGAAATACATATGCCGTCCTCATAAGCAGGAAACTCTGGGAAGGAACTTCAGCAAAACATTTTGGAGCATAAAACACGATAATAAAAAAAGTAACACTAATTGTTATAGGAACAGGAGAGTGATATAGAGCAGATGGCAAAGGGGGGTTGGTGCTGCTGTCTTTGAGAAAATTCTCTGAGATTGTCCCTTTTCAATGATGGCTATGACTATAATAAGAGGGGGAAATCTCGAGAAGCAGAGGGAAAGGTGAAGGGTTAGTGGTGTGAATCAGAGGAAAGAACCCTAGAAGAAAGGGTTCTTGCACGCTGGCTGACCCCCAATGAGTGGGTCCATCACTCCTCCCCATGTCACCTGGACTGGCTGGGCTCACTGCTCCTGGTAGCAAATTCTGGGTGATGATATAGGGCAGTTCTTCAGGTCTCTAGTGTTAGAAAATTAAACATTACAAAAAATACAACATCTCATCTGGAATATGGTTAAAATTATTTTTTGCCCGTCTGAAATCCATTTGATTATTTGTCAATATTGAATACAAGCAACAGGATTTTGAATATCTGCTGGTGGTCAGGAAAGTGGTAGAACTAGAAAGATAAAGGAAGGTGAAGTGAGCGTGGGAGATCACACACTTCAACACCTGTTCACAATTCAAGTATGCAACACAAGCACAGCAGAGAAACCATAAACAAGGGCACAATGGATTTCCAAAATGTAGGGAGTAATGCTGTGAATTGAGGAGCAGATCCCTGAGACATATAACTAACTGGATTAATAAAGGAGGATCAAACTGGAACGGAAGCGATCTGGGTAGACATAGGGGAACTCAGTCTCTAAAGGTAGTCTGTCAGTGTCCAACCTCACAAGAGCTTCCTGTGCCTCAGTTGTTTCATCTGCATTATAGGGAAAGTAACAGTAGCTACCTCATGGATACACAGACTCGTCCATAGTGCTGGGTACCTAATAAACCCTCAGAATCGCTGGCTATTACTTTGCTATTGTAATTCTAATTTTAGAAAAACTCATGAGCAAAAGATCCACTAGGTATTGAGGCAGAAGCAATGTTGAAGGTGCTTTGGAATCTAGGAAATACTTCACTGCGTGAGATATTGGTAAAAAAGCATACAGTGGTCACTTTCAACTGGAGGTCTGGAGAATCCAATATACTGGAACGAGTTCGTCAAATTCTCGCACCCTTCTCTTTTTCTTCCCACTCGGTGCGTATTTGAATACAACCCACTGCACATCTACTTAATCATAGCCATGTTATTGTTATTAACGGGAGTGTGGGAATGTGAATGTGTCCTTCGTCTGTATTGGGGAAGAGTAAAGAGTTGAGAACAATTCACACGTTCGGTAAATACTTAATGAGCACCGGATAGCCTGGCATTGCGTGCCACCATTGGCATAAGGGGACGGTTACATTCATGAGTGTGAACGCAAATTTTATGTGAGAGGCACAATTCTATAATCAATGAAAGGCTAGATGTTTCAATTTTACTATTTCCTCCAAACCAACAGAGGGTCTGGCCTATGGCTAACATCCCAAAACAGTGTTAGCTCCTCCCTAGATTGATCCACTCCTTCTTTTGAATTCCAAGCACCAGTGAAGATCCAGTTACTCCTTAGGGAGTAAGCTTCCCTAAGGTCACTGAAGTAACTGAGGATTAATGAGAGCTTGATCTGTAAGCTCTTAACTGGGCATGAAGAGTCCTGTTTGCATGCAGGCTTCTAAGCTTCTATGGATGCCACAGGGAAGGGGTTTGGGGAGAGGTAGAACTGGGTACTCTGCTTTGCTCACTGACCTTTGGCAGAGCAAAGGGCAAGAGAAATCCTTAAGACCTCAGTTGCATCAGAGTCTGTGCATGCAGGTGCGGTAGAGCCTTAATATTTAGGCAAGGAATGCAACATAGTGTAACAGTCATCTTGGATGGCCAATCCTGCGAGAGTGGATGTTCACAGTGGCAGTTTCCTTCCAGTCACAAGTTGTGCTCTAATGCAGAGACCAGTCTGTTCAAAATTAGCCTGCCTGTATATTTTCCTGGGATGTGAGTTTCAGAATGCCTCTAGACTAAAGTTTCTCAACCTCAGCACTGTTGACATTTGGGGCTTGATAATGTTCTGTTGTAGGGGCTGTTCTCTGTATGGCAGGATGTTTGGCAGCATCCTGGGCCCCACTCAATAAATATCAGTAGCGCTCACTCAGCTGTGATGATGAAAAATGTTTTTACACATCATTAAATGTCCCATGGGAAACAAATCCCCCCTCCTGGGCAATAACTTCTCCAGGCTGATAAGCTGTAAACATCTGTATTTCAATGACCTAGTGAAGTGGCTAAGCCCAAACCAGCTGCTCTAGGAGAATATGTAGAGGAGAAACTGACAATGACATGGACCATTAACTGTGTGCATCAAGATGGCAACAAGAAGGATGTGTGTCTAGAGACAGGTTAAGATTGGAAGCAGACTCACTAGGAAAGGCATGGGGGTCACCATGTTGGTATGTTTTTCCCCAACGAAGTTAGAACCCAAATTCTTGGATCCTGGTGGAGTTGAATTATTGGTTGGATCCAGCCCACCATATGGTTAGTTCAGGAAACTAGGTGTCCTAGATGAACCAATCTGTGCTCCAACAACTCTCAACCTCATCTTGTACCTAACATGTCCCCTAGTGCTCTGTTTTGTGCAATTCCATTGACTTAATGACCCACAGTGCAGTGGGCACTTACCGGCAGGCTGTGAAAATAGGAGCTAAGTAAATCATATTCCCTCTGTATGTAGACTGGAAGGGCAAACTGAATTTGACAACTGGAAACTGATAGTGTGGATCAGACAAGTAGCTGAGTCAATTTAACGGCAAAGTTCCAGAGTAAAATTCTGTGCCCTGATCTAATTCAGGCCCTGTCCTTCCTGGCTTCTCAAGTAAGGCTGTACAGCATCGGTTACATCTCCTTGTAGCCTTACGATAATCCCTGTTGCCTATGCTAATTTGAGTGCATCTGTTCTTTGCACACAGATGGGTCTATTTTATACACTAGAGTTTTACCAACTTCTTGGAAAATCTGAGTAAGGTGTTGGGAAGCAAAGTTCACAAACATCAATTTTTTTTCTTTAAAAATTTTATTTATTTATTTTTGAGAGAGAGAGAGAGAGAGAGAGAGAGCATAAGCAGAGGAGGAACAGAGAGAGAGAGGGAGGCACAGAACCCAAAGCAGGCTCCAGGCTCTGAGCTGTCAGCACAGAGCGCAACGCAAGGCTTGAACTCATGAACCGTGAGATCATGACCTGAGCTGAAGTCAGATGCTTAGCTGACTGAGCCATCCAGACACCACTGAAACATTTTTTTTTTCTTTTATACTTCTACTCATGACTGTATGGATGTGAAGGTGTTACTGTTATATTACATCAGCTACTTTACAAACTGTCAGTGTTGGTGTTAAAAAGACAAATATGACATATATTTGTCAAAGGCACTTAGACTGTAAAGTATATGTATGGCATTAACTTTTGCATGTGTGCTGCTCTAGTAAATGGAATTTGAAATAAATACTAAATTATACGAGTACACTGCAGTGAAATGTTATTGCCAAGAATTGGTTTTATTTCACCTGAAATAGTCTTCCAGCCTGATTTAACAAATTAAATTAGTCATGGCACTGTGAGAGAGAGCGCATTTCTTAGAACTGCCGATACCAAAAGTTAATGGCTAGTGATACATCTGTGGCCAGATTGCCTGCTATACAAATACCTCTTTTGGTATTTTGGTATACCAAATAGCTCTCTTCTATTCTGACTTCCCGAACTGTTCCATCAGCTGAAAGTTAAAAATCTCCTCTTCCATGAATGTGTGAATAGTGGTGCATTCCTTGGGTCGAGGCTCAAATCAGGCCAGGGAAAGGCTGGGTTTAAGGAGGGTCTTTGCCTCTCCAGAGGGTTCAGTTCCTTCTTTTTGGGCAAAAAAATGCTGCTGCAGACTGATTTATCAGAATTCTGTTCAGCATCGAGATGTGACTCACCGGCTGGGGAGACACACATAGGCCTTTGGAAAAATAGATGTAGTCAGATTATTGCTAGTGTTGCATATCTGAGAAACAACCAAAACACTACAATGGAAAACAAAAATCACATGCCAGAAATCAAATAAAAATCAAACATAAAATCCAAAGGGGAGACCAACGTGTTCATAAGCCGAATGTTATAAGCCACCAATTTTGCCTCATTTTAAAAAAAGAATTAATTAGGATAGAATATATTGTATGATTTGGAAATGGGCTTTTTGTGACATGCACCTTGAGACCTTGCGTTTTGTAACAAAAAGTTTGCAAATGCTCCCCTAATTAGGAATCATAAGAAAAGTTAAGAAAATGTCTTCTTAGGATCATCCTACAATGTATCCATTTAAACTGACAATATTTTTAATTTTTATTTTTTTAATGTTTATTTATTTTTGAAAAAGGGGGGGGGGCTGAGATTGAGTGCACAAGGGAACAGAGAGAGAGAGGGAGACACAGGATCTGAAACAGGCTCCAGGCCCTGAGCTGTCAGCACAGTCCCCAATGAGGGGCTCAAACCTACAAATCATGAGATCATGACTTGAGCCGAAGTTGGATACTTAACTGACTGAGCCCCCCAGACACCCCTAAACTGACTAAATATTTTTAAAGCAGAGATTCAACATGACAGCAATGCCATATACTATCTTCTGTTTCACTGATACAACTGAATACTACTTTAACTTGTGAGGAAAGAAACAAAGATAAAAGGACCCATACCTACCATTTATGGGAAGTTCTTTCTTGGAATTTCTAGGTAGATTGTCAACAATGGGGAAAAATATCTTTAAGCACTGACCACCTGTAATATGGTATTATGCATATAGATCAGAGGACCCTAAAATGGATTGTATATACCCCAAGGGACATGGAAGTTGACCACAGAGTTTAAGGAACTAAGGATTAGAATTTCTGTTTGGATGTACCTGTTCATAAACTTTTAATATTCTTAATTTCTAGGGGCACCTTGGTGGCTCAGTCAGTCGAACGTCCGACTTCAGCTCAGGTCATGATCTCACAGTTCATGGGTTGGAGCCCTGTGTTGGGTTGCACTGACAGTGCTGAGCCTGCTTCAGATTCTCTGTCTCCCTCTCTCTCTTCCCCTCCCCAGCGTATGCTCTCACTCTTTCTCTAAAGAATGAAAAAACTTAAAAAAAACATTAAAAAGTATTCGTAGTTTCTAGTTTTGTATACATTATAATGTGCTTAATGCATAAAGGCACTACTCTCTGTATAGTATTTAACAATAAATATATATATCTGTATATCACAGACATTCTCCTGAAAGGATAGGGATTAAAAAGATTTGGGAGCATTGGAGTAGTTCTTTTGCTGGTGTACTCAGTACTCTTTATGTCTATGTAACTCAAGTGATATACAGTAGCATGGGCTGTTCCAGAATCCTAAGGATGAATCCTGGTGGACAGCTAAGGTGTTTATAGGCAGGCTAACCATTCACATGTGGAAACCCTTACTTTGCGTGTTGCTGATAGAATTTTCCTAAGCTGTGTCTTTATCTGCTAAGCAAGGTCATAGTTTTCCTGTGGGGGTGACTTGTCCCTAACAGTCAGAGTTCTTCGTTGTGATAGTTTTTCTCATTAAAAATCTAATAAATATGGAACCAGTCCAGTTAGGCAGATTCTTTGAGATCTCAAAGAAAGACATACATGAACGATAACGCATTGACGGATCTTTCCTAAAAGGACATATTGAAGCCTGTATATCAGCTTTCTTCCCCATCAGTTCATGCCGTCAGATCTATGGGATCTGATGGGCAGTCTATCACAGCAGGTCTGCTGTGACCCCAGACAGCAAATCTCCCAGCTTAATGAGCCACAGCAGCTTTCATGCTTTGATATCAACTAACCTACCTTCTCTCATTATGAGCCATGGCAATTTATTTCTGTAGGAGCCGACTGGCTCGGGCATGTATGGCACCATTTGATCTTCTAGAGCACTGTTATGGACTGAATGATGTTCCCCAAATTCATATGATGAAACCCTATTCTGTACTACCTCAGAATGAACTGTGTTTGGAAATAGGGTCTTTAAAGAGGTAATCTACTTTAAAAAGGGTCATTGAAGTAGGCCTTAATCTATTGTGGCTGGTGTCCTTCAAGAAGAGGATGCGGACATGCATCAACCTTTGCCCAGAAATAATAACTAACACTTTAATAAATTCCCTCCTGTTCATTCAATATTCCATTTTTGCCAGAGACCAGCTCTAGCAACCAGGGGTTCCCGAAGGAAGAACGGCGTCGGTGAAAATAAAAGAAAACGAAAATAAAAAACTAGAAAATAAAAAACTAAAATATTTTCTGAGGAACCTCAGAAAATTAAAAATAGACCTACCCTATGACCCAGCAATAGCACTGCTAGGAATTTATCCAAGGGATACAGGAGTACTGATGCATAGGGGCACTTGTACCCCAATGTTCATAGCAGCACTCTCAACAATAGCCAAATTATGGAAAGAGCCTAAATGTCCATCAATTGATGAATGGATAAAGAAATTGTGGTTTATATACACCATGGAATACTACGTGGCAATGAGAAAAAATGAAATATGGCCTTTTGTAGCAACGTGGATGGAACTGGAGAGTGTGATGCTAAGTGAAATAAGCCATACAGAGAAAGACAGATACCATATGGTTTCACTCTTATGTGGATCCTGAGAAACTTAACAGGAACCCATGGGGGAGGGGGAGGAAAAAAGAAAAAAAAAAGAAAAAAAAAAAAAAGAGGTTAGAGTGGGAGAGAGCCAAAGCATAAGAGACTGTTAAAAACTGAGAACAAACTGAGGGTTGATGGGGGGTGGGAGGGAGGAGAGGGTGGGTGATGGGTATTGAGGAGGGCACCTTTTGGGATGAGCACTGGGTGTTGTATGGAAACCAATTTGACAATAAATTTCATATAATAAAAAAAAAACTAAAATAAAAAACTAAAACAAAAATAAAAATAGACACAGACAACAGCAGTGTATTGAACTGGCCAATTTATTGCAGTAAACGTGGCATTATATACACTAGTGATTTCCTTGTAGCATACGTCGACTATGTTTTTCTAACATTACATAATTTTGAAAATGTTCCTATGTATAAACGACCTTTAAGGAATAACATGGTGATTTTCCCCTAACTTTCCCGCATACCCTTTGATTATAGATTAATCTCTTACGTTATTCCGTTATGCATCTGCGTTTATCTATAATCTACAAAGCATTTGCTTTGCTGTGCTCGTGAAAGGCCCTCCATTTCTCAACACCTCAAGTGCAACAGTTACAGGGACATGACCTCCTAACCACATGAGGCCAGAAGAACAATGTGTTTGCCTCGGTCCAAGGTGCCACAGAGGGGCGGAAAAAGCCTTAGAAACCCATGCCTCATACATTCTCAGAAAGACAATGCACCTAGTAACCAAGGAACCATTCTGTAGCTTAACCGGACTAGGTTCAGTCATCATCTGGAATGCCTCCGGGGGCCAGGTGGGCTAGGGGTTGAAGTCACCTGTGCCCAGAGATGCACTCCTTAGTTGCCGGAGTGGGGCTTTCAAATCCATAGGTCTCTCCTTTACAGGCCCTCTTTGCTGGCAAAGGTATGAGGCTATCCTTCCTGTAAGTAGAGGAGTCTCCATAGGGGACGGCAAGGGCTAAACGTAAGGCCGCACAATTTCTTGCGGAACTTTATTTTCTTCCTAATGTTTCTTTTCCCAGGGGGCCTGCCAAGGGCCATTCCCCAACACACAATACCCCAGGTAGTTTTAAGGCCAAATTACCTAAAAGCGGGAGTACAAGAAGCTTCACTGTCAGCAGGCCACCCTGCGGTCACCAATCTGTCCACAGCCCGGGCCCTGCCACTCAGGCTGGGATAGCTCGGCTTCTAGCACATTTTGTTATTTTCCTGTTACTATATACTCTTAGTGGAAGGCGTTATTTAAGCCAAATATAATCCATCCATAAGTGTATTTAAACAACATCCTAGTGTTGTACATTCAGGCCAAAGCTTCATTTATTTGTTTATTAATTTACAACTTTAACTGTGAAAAACAGTTATTAGATAAATCCTTCCCCAAGTTGTTTATGTTCTTAGAGTATAAGCAGATATATACTAAGAAAAAGAATATGAGCTAAAGTTATATAAATTAATACTTTTACTATTTCTTTCTAAAAGTCTTGCATCAATTTCTGCTAATAACTGCAGCTTGAGGTCATACCTGCCTGTCACAGAAATATTAAATTTACTGAATTTTCTTAAATGCATTTATTTAAAAGCAAAGACCAATATCTTATTTTATTTATAGTAAGGTTAAACAAATGCATCTTTTTAGTTATTATTTTCTTCTGTGAATCATCCTTTTCTGTCTCTTGCCAATTTTGCAATTATATTTTAACACTTTTCCATATAAGTATTCTTATAACTTGAAAATGATAGTAGTTTTGTCTTGTTATCAATATACTTCCTGTTTCTACATGTATTTCAGTGACCAAGTCTTTTTTTTATTTTATTTTATTTTTTATTTTTTTGAGAGGGAGAGAAAGAACACCAGGCAAGAGGGGCAGAGGGAGAGAGAGAGAATCTTAAGCAGGCTCCACATTCTGCCTGTGGAGCCTGACGTAGGGCTTGATCCCATGACCCTCGGATCATGACCTGAGCCAAAATCAACAGTCAAACTCTGAACCAGCTGAGCCACCAAGGCACCTCAGCAACTAAAACTCTTACTATAATATTGAAAAATATTGATGACACCCTTGTTTTATTCATTACTATTTTGTTAATGTTGCTATTAATGTTTCTGTTAGTGTCTGTCAATATCTTATAAATTTCTGTTGATGAATCATTGGTGGATCCCAATCTAAATTTAGTAGCTCATGACTAGCTTTTATTTATTTATTCGAAGGCTGTTGTAAAAAAAACCAAACAAACAAAAAACAAAAACAAAAGAGATCTCGCATACTATTTATCAAATGTTTCCCAGTAGTAACATCTTATGTAACTATTGTACAATATCACAGCCAAGAAGTTGATATTGATATTGATATAACCCATCAATCTTATATGACTAGCTTAAAAAAATAATACTATAGAACAGAATAGAAACTAACATAATATATTGCATATAGCAAGGATAAATCTTGTTTCTGAAACTTGATTCATTTATATATATACGTTATATCTGTGACGAAGTTACTATGCTGCATTTCCCATGAATAATAATGCTACTAATTAGTTAAAGAGAATATTTTGTAACTTATGGAGGAATTGTAGGGAAATAGGGAGTGAATTAAAATGCAATAGATTTGTAGATAGATATTTATATATGGTTAAATGGTTAGGTATATTAAGTAATTCAAGGTGGTTTTTTTTTTAATGTTTATTTTTGAGAGAGAGAGACAGATACAGAAACAGAGACAGAGACAGAGAGAGAGAGAGACAGAGTTTGAACAGGGGAGGGGCAGAGAGACAGAGAAAGAGGGAGACACAGAATTCGAAGCAAGCTCCAGGCTCTGAGCTGTCAGCACCGAGCCTGAAGGAGGGGCTCAAATTCATGAACCAGAAGATCATGACCTGAGCTGAAGTCAGACGCTTAACAGACTGAGCCACCCAGACGCCCCAAGTAATTCAATGGTTTTAAAACAACTTCGTCAAAAAGCCATTGACTGTTAAATCACATTAAAACATTTTGTTGGCAATTTACTACAAGGATCCAGTCTACTCAATATTTTTATCAGTAAATTCGATGAAGATTGGGGATAAATAATATTATATTTCATCTAAATCATAAGAAGTAGCTGCTAAATTAATAGATGTAATTCATTAAACAAAATGTAATGGTCAAAGATTAAAGTTGTAAATTTAGTCTGCAATTAGCTAAATATGGTCACACATGGTTATGAAGGTAATAGCACTGAAACAAGCTCATCTCTCCTGTAAAAGAAAACACACACACACACACACAGATACACAACACATATGCACACAACACATACACAACACACACGATACACACACACATCACACACAACACACACAGACACACACACACACACACACACACACACACACAAACACCTAGGAATGAGTCTCATGAGATTTCCTTAATCACAAGTTCTATAGGGATCAAATCCCCAAAGAAGAAATGTGATCAGAGTTGTCTAAGACCTAAAATTTAAATAATCGAAGTCACAGTAGTAGGAAATTTATGTGTTTGACAAGAATAAGGAAGAAAGTAGGGTTTTCCACTTAAAAGCAGGATTTGCGAATTTGGACCAATTCTGGAAAGTAAATTTAGGATCAAAGGGGAAAATTGCTGGCAATTTTGATGGCAGAGTTCTTTTCTGGCAGGTAATCGAGACAGACTCTGGTTGCCTTAAACAAACAAAATTAATGAGAAACATATCAGGAGTAACAAAAAATGAAAAGACCTGGAGAGACTGACTTAGCGAGGGGCTGGAGGCAAGGCAATCCGGAGGCCGGCAGCAAAGCCCCGCTGAAGCCATCTGACTAGCATCCTGGCACCGCAGTGGCTCTACAACCTTCAGTCCCTGGCTTTGCTAGCTCATCTGCGTTCCACTCTTCACAAGATTTAAAGTCTGGGGATGGTCACGTCACGTGACTGTCCTTGGGGCTGGGAGAGGAAGCGTCTGCTGAGGAACACCGGCTGTGGCCTCTGGAGTGAAGAGTGTTTTAGCCTGTTTGCACCAAGACGGCAGACACCGACGGGAGAGAAAAATTTTTCACTATTGGGAAAAGGTAGTGGGCATCGGGTGGACAGAGGCACAATAAATGTTCACCTCAACAAGAAGAGCTTGCCTGCATTTAGGAATGTCCGATCATAGAAGGACCCAACAAAATTGTCCCACAGACATTCCGGCCATTCAGGGTTCCGTCGGAGACATTTAGTTCAATGTGTCACATGTATGGACTTGGGCTAAGCTTCGTAGGGTATGTGTTATGGCTTCTTGGGATAGGAGACGACTCTGTGACTAAATGACCTCCGGGATTGGTTCCAAATCAAGCTTTTCTGAGTAAGAGAGGGCAGCAATTAAGCATCCAATTTGCATAATAGTTATTCCATTTCCTCTTGATAACATATTGGAACATAATTTGTCATTTGAGGCTGAGAATATGTTTTTCAGAATCGTGCTTTTTGAGGAGTTGAAAGACTGCTTAAAAGAGAAAGTACTGGAATAATTACGTTGGAGACCATGTAATGATTGATTCGTGCTTGTGAGTATCTAAACATAGGATTCCAAACACTGGCTATAAAATCACATTGGTATTTCCAGCTATTGAAGGGTTATAAAAAATTACCTCAATTTATAACAATGAAAATTTGCTTAAATAGCTACTGATCAGGACACCTAAGGGAAAGGTGTTACAACTAAGGAAATGACTTAAAGTATCCTCATGATCTTTACTCTCTGGTTCCTAAATTAGATGAAATCAATGTATTCATAATATAGGTTTGCAGAACATGTTTACTATTTTCCGTGTATTTTCAACTGCATCTAAATGCCAAACTTGAAGAAAGAGGAGAGACCTCATCATCCCTTTTTTATGAGCTGGATGCTTATGGATTTTGAGATGTGACTTTTTGCATAAATAAATCAGGGAGAAAGTGGTATCTAGAGTAGATTACATTATGCATAAATTTTCCACAACCATTATTTAGTCAAAGGAATTCTGTTAACGGATATCTATCATAAGCGTATATGCGTGTGTGTTCTTTAAATCCAGATGTAAAGTCTGTATAGCATGATCTATTCTTTGTTTCTGCTTTACTAAAGCTACTATATGGAGGGATTTGCTTTGTTTTGTTTTATTTGTTTTAATTAAAGCCAATAATTCCATTTGAGGTAATGTATCATGAACACTTTGTAATCAATTCTGAAAGATTAGCCCCAAGGCACCCATAATGGATACTCTTTAATACTACAGATGGTAAAACAGCCTGTGGGAACTTGTCTGGTGGGCATTCTGTGAAAGCCATTTTTTGTTGAAATGAATCCAACATGACATGCTGGACAACTATAGCATGGTGGGTTTCTGTGAAAATGTTTCCCATTTTGTATCTCCTTTTTGCTCCTCTTACTGATAATTTTATAGATGGAGTAGGCAATGTGCAATTTCTGAAAGCTCAAGAGGAGTGGTCAAACTTGCATTTACAATGAAACTTGATTATGACTCAAAGGGCTCAAATCAACAATAATCTGTTTAACACAGTCTAGCAAGTTCGGAAAGAGATTTACAAAAAAAAAATCAGTTCTGAATAAATAAATATATCCTACTTTGGTTAATTCCTATGCATAAAGCTCCTGACATTATTTAACAAATGGTGGGGTTTATTGAATCAATTCATTATTTAGAAAGCCGGATAGCAATACTTCTTGTGCTAAAATTTAGATATTGCTCTCATTTTTTAATTTTTAATTTTTATTTTATTTGAGAAAGAAAGAGTGCAAGCGGGGAAAGGGGCAGAGGGAGAGAGAGAATCCCAAGCAGGCTCCACACACAGCCTGATATGGGACTCGATCCTATGACCGTGGGATCATGACCTGAGCCAAAATCAAGTCAGATGCTCAACTGACGGAGCCACGAAACCACCCAAGCACCCCTAAAATATATATCTATACATAGATATAGATATAGATATAGATATAGATATAGATATAGATATGTAATGGCTATTAATTTTATTAATTTTTATGAACTCAAAACAAAACCACCACATGAGATAGGCTAACGTACACAGCACTGAAACATTTAAAGTGATCAGTGCTCAAGCCTTAGGATACTCTGCTTCGGACACCACGGTTCTCTGGCTTCGGTCTCATTCTATACAATTAGAGGGGCTGTTGACGATCCACGTAAGAATCCAAGCTGCAGTCAGGAGCCCCCTGAAGGTGAAATTGATTAGCGCCATCATACAACAGTCATCTCTGTGGGACTTAGAAAAAAGACACATGAAAATAAGTGCTATGTCTTATTCATCTGTGAATCCAGCGTTCTTCGCACAATGTTTGGCACATGATCCTTGCTCATAATAGATCTTACGATCGAAATTATTCTCCATTAAAGACATGGTCTCAAATCCAGGGTATCTTCTCATGAAAGAACCAATTCAGAGTAGCGTACAAAACTTGAAGTTACTTCCTCGTGGCCATTATGTGATTATAAATGGAAAACAGTTTAAAACATAGGGAATAGAGCCAGACTTAAAAGTGCTCCTGATTCTGCCCAAATAAACAGCCTGCAGGACCACACATGCTTTTCTGCCTTACTGCAGGACTCAGCTTTTGTGTTGGAAAGCAACTGTTCATCAGGTTCAGTAAAATTTCATTAAGCCAATGAATGTTTATTCTAAACTAATAATTAGAAAAATGTCTTATCTTTTAGCCAAATTAAAAGTCCAACAGAAATATTAAATCATGTAAATCTGGTTCATTTGTAGTATTTTTTTAACTCTCCTGTTTGGAATTAATATATATTTTTTAAACCAGTAAAATACTTTATAGCATACTTCATGGAGACTGATATGATTATGGTAGCTCTTATTAAATTAAAAGGATAATATTAATATTAGAATGCTTGTCTTCTATAGCTGGCCCCAGAATTGTATGGACAGGTCACTGGAGTTAGTAGATACATACATTGATACATTTATTTCCTGTTATCATGGAGTTTTCATGAGGCCTCAAAGAGATAGCAACACAAACGCAAAATGTTTGATGTGAAGTGTCATTGCTGTTATCTTTAATTACAGTGTTTCGCAAGATAATTAAATGTTTTCCCTGAGTTAAAATCTAGAAAATTCACTGAGATTTCTCTGGCTTCTAGAACAGCTGTCACATAGTGCTTCAGGGGACCACCGCGTTTAACTAATTTTTCTACCCCACCAGCAATCCAGGAAAAATAGTCAACCCCAGATCATCTCTTTTCGACAATAATACAATCATTGCCATTTTCAGCAGAAGCTTAAAAGCAAAGAAAGGACTTGCTTTTTTAAAGTGAATAACATATTTTAGCCTGCAGTTTTCCTTGCTTGATTTGGAGGAAGTCAGGACGAGTGGATGCTCTTTTCAGGAGTGGTAGACTGCTGTGGTTTTCAGCTGTACCCGAACATTTACATTTCTTAGGGAGTTTCTAAAGAACAAGGACGCCTGGGCTCCACCCTAGATGTGAAGAGGCAAATTTCTGAAATGTTAGTTCCAAACACTCACATTATTTAAATTCCATCAGAAGATTCTGACGGCCAGCCAGGGTGGAGAAGATCAACACCCTTACAAAACAATATGAGCACTGAATTATGATGGTTACTGTAACTAAGATGTTCCTTCTTATTTCCATAGAATTCAAGTTTCAAAACAACATTTAATAAAAAAATTAATAATAATTATCTTCTAGGATAAACGTCCAATCGGAAAATTAATTGCTTTAAGAGGAGGCCGTTTTTGTGAGCCTTTATATTTTAAAAGAGTCCAGTTGAGTGAGATTAGGATTAGTCTTGTTCAAGAATAGCTCAAAGAACTCAACGTGAACCGAAGCGTAACACTTTAGGAAAAAAAGAGTCCAATATGGCTTAGTATGTAGAACATTCTAATAGATTTCCATTAGAATGGGCTGTGAGGTTCTTCATCATTGCATATGTTCAGATGTGTTCTTGGGTGTATGTGATAAAGTAGACTCAAGTTCAGAACGTGGAAATACTCTTTGATCCTCAAGGCCATTAATAAACCTTAGATGTTCATACTGCTACATTGCAAGCTTTTCTTAGCATATCCATTGCCCTTCTAAAATTCCATATGGCTATACTTCTGGAGGTGTCATTCAGGGGCTGAACATTCTTACTGTTCATTGAGGGAGGAATTGAAATCATAGAATGAATGATTCTTGCATTGTCTTTGATAAAGCCGAATCGGTGAGGTGGGGTTGATACCAGGGTAAGGTATATGAGATGGATGAGGCACTTGCTTTAGGGGCAAAACTTAAGGCATATCAAAAACTCAGTAATCAGGTGTGCACCACAGTGACTTGATATTTTTGTACATTATAAATGATCCCCATTGTACATCTAGTTATCATTATCTGAACCTAATAAGATCTTTTAAGTCACTTATGCTTTAATTAAAAAATTCAACAATCAAAATAAACAATATTTAAATACAAAATTTAAAAAAATGAATGTAATGCAAAAACTCCATAATGAAGAAAATCTCTACATTTTAAATAAAAACAGGATCAAGGTTACAGATTTTTTTCTTTTACTTCAGATTCCTTTTAGTGGCTCAGAACAGCAATGTTACTGATTCTTCTCTTGATTGATGACTTTCTTCTCCCCTTAAATTTTGCACTCAAAGCAAGTGCCACATCCTAGGGCTGGATCTAGGCAAAGAAGTAAGCACAAAGGTAAGCAGTTGACCACTCTAAGGACACATCTTTGCGTATAGTTGTGCACACATCCTTGTGTGTGCTCAAGAGTTTCAAGTTAGTGACTACAGATGTTTCTCTTTTCATTGAAAATGAGCTGAGCTTGGACAGTCCATAACATTTGATTTTAACTTTTAAAAATTTCATTTTTAAAAAGGACTCAGGGACAATTGGGTGGCCCAATCCAGTTGGTTGAACGTCTGACTCTTGACTTTGGCTCAGGTTATGATTCCAGGGTCCTGGGATCAAGCCCCGTGGGTGGCTCCATGCTCAGCCGTCTCTCTGTCTCTCTCCCCTGCTTGCACTCTCTCTCTGTCTAAAATAGAAAATAAATAAACAAAAATAAAAAGGACTCCATTCTAGTCACTTAGTTGGCTGTAAATTATTACCTGTCCACTGTGGGACAGAAGGATGTAGATGATCGCTAAACATTCCAAAGGTCAACTGCATTCTGGCAATACACTTAAAGGCAGTCATGCAGCTATGGTATGACGTCCCTTTGCATCAAACTTTAAAGTAAATGCTTTGGCATAGTGTAAAGATTTTGAGGTCTTACCACTCACTATTTGAAAATTTTATTTTGAAAACAATCTGCAGTGAAAAGTGAAATTGCTGTTGTGTACCTATAGTGGCAAATAACCTGTCTGTATATGTTCCCATTGCGTTGGTGGAGGGCACACATCATACTACCTTTTCACTTCTTGAAATTGATGGTTTAGAGTGTTATGACTAACTGAAGGATTAGGAGCATGGCTTAGTAGGTAGAGTTTCATAAGAACCAGAATTTCAGAAGACACTGGCCTCAAAAGGAGCTTTTAACCTACATACCACAGAAGGAAAGCACCTTACGGGCAATGTTAAAAGGGGTAGCAACTTGGGTTCGATTTTCTTCCCATATCGTTTTATTTATTCCTTCTTATCTGCACTCACTTTCCTCTCTTCTTACATCTGAAGGAAGCTTTCGCCACATGTCCTTTATCTTTTCCTTTCCTTGTGTCTTAGTCTAGGCTAAGGTAGAGTCAAGTACCATCACTGAGGTCTTCCTTTCAAAGCCTCCACTCCTACCTCAACCAAGATAGATTTGTCATCCAGACGGCACTGAAAGTTACAGCTCCTGTTTAATTCCTGTGATTTACCCTCTGCTAGGTTTCCAGGTTCAGGTGACATCGAGGAAAGAAAAATCTACTCATGGGGCGGGCGCCTGGGTGGTTCAGTTGGTTGAACGTCCAACTGTCAATTTTGGCTCAGGTCATGATCCCAGTATCTTCGGATTGAGCCCCACATGGGGCAGTGTGCTGAGCATGGCGCCTGCTTGAGATTCTCTCTTTCTCTCCCTCTGCCCCTACCCCTGGGTCACGTGTAAGCATTCTCTTTCTCTCTCTTTCTAAAATTAAAAAAAAAAAAATCTACTCATTAATTTAACAACATTATACTGAGTATCTTGTATACCCCACGTTCTGTGTGGCATTGGGGATACAAGTGTGAAAGAAACAGACTTGTCTGAATGTGACTCTAGGAACGTCTGCCTCACACTGCAAGGGTGAGGTGGCCTTGGATTTACCCTTCCATAACAAGAGAAGGAAATGACATCCTCACACATTTCCCTTTCACCTGTCCTACAGAACTGTGGATAGACTCTGATGTGAGTCCAAATGGAAAACATGCATTTTCCATGATTTAATGAAAAAAACACTACAAATTAATTTTTCAGAGCTGTGGTTATAAAAGAGTAAGATAAAGACATAAATATTGATAGAGTTCTCTGCTTCTCAGTACCAACATTGGAATGATCTAGTCATGTGACATTAAGCAAATTACTTCACTTCTATCTACTCTCATCTGTCAAATGGGTGGGGGGTAAAGGAAGATGGATTAAATTATCTCTGTGATTCTTTCCAGGTCTAGAATACTCAATTTTAGAATGCTATCCCATTTTAGACTTATTGATTGCATATGTTGAAAGAGGAAAAGCATTTAAAAAGTGTTTGAAATAATTCATTAGCATTTGGTTCACAGACGATCAAATGTTTGTAGAGGAAATGATCATTTTGGAAGAGTCTAACCTCCCCAACTAGTAAGATATTTTTTTTCACCATTATGGAGATGTCAGAGTCAGGCACTGAATCTCTCACAACCCCAGGACTGTGTGCTATTGAAACACATTCTTTTGTCCCATACATTATGTTTGCTTGTGCTCTAGACAGAAAATATTGATATCCATTTTAATTTTGGTTTGACATTTGAATATGTGTCTGTAAATAGCTAGTTGGAAATTCTAGGAATAAGTTTACCTTATTTAACAAATCAATTCTTTGATCTTTTCTTTTTCTTTTTATTTGACTGCCAGGAGAATTTGCCAAGTCTTTCTTTGATCATCAGTTAGTTAGCATATTTTTTTTTTAAAGAACATTCTTCTAAACCTTCAGAGTACCCTTTTCTTTTTAAAATCTTTATATTTCTGAAATTCATGGCAGTAACTCAGTAGGACATAAAAATTCCCTTCTTAAAAATAAGCTTCTTTTTGTAGGTAGCTGGCTTGGGTAGTTTCCAAAGCCATCAAACAGCAATCTTAAATGAATACTGATTCTCCTATCAGGATGCCACTGGTTCATAGCTGTTGACCTCATTCCTTTAATTTACTCCCTTAAATATCATGATTATGTTTTTTGTTTGTTTGTTTTTAGGTGAGCTATCTTGAATTGGGTATTCCATTCCTTCCGTGACATACTCTACCATTTCCCAATATCCCTCTGATATCCCCCTGCTAGCATCCTGGACCAAGCATGACCATCACTTACCTGGATTACTACAGTGGTAAAATGGGCTTATTGCTTCTACCTTTGTTTTCTTTCCATATATTCTCAGCCCAGCAGCCCAAATGGTCACAGTAAGTGCTGACAAGCTTCAATGTCTTACATGATCTGTGCTTACTCCCCCACACTTAACTCTCTAAATGAATTTCTCATTTCTTCTTTGATATTTGCTCTGTTCTAATCCCACTGACCATTTCTTGTCGTTCCTCAGATTTGTTCTCCTTATGCATGCCTCTGAGGCTTTGTGCTTACTGTTCCCTCTGCCTGAAATGCTTTTCCTCCAGATTTAGCTCTCTCACATCTTCTGGACATTCACTCAACAGTCGCCTGCCCAGTAAAATCTTCCCTGGATTTCTGTTGCTTCCTTTTCCCCCACATTGACATTTCTTATCCCTCTTCTTTGCTTAGTTCTTATCAATAGTCCTTAGCTCTTATCAATATGCAATCTACATGTACTTTACTAATTACCTGGCTTAATATTTGTCTCTTTCCCAGTAGAACATAACTTCCATGCAGGAAGGAATTTTTGTTTGTTTGATTCACTGCTGTATCACAGGTCCTTCAACAGTGCCTAGCATACAGTAGGTATTCAATTATGTTTGTTGAATAAACTAATCTAAAAACATGTGTCATGATTTGTTGAATATTTTACAAAATGACACAAAATAATAACGTTTCTAATTGTTTCCTCTTTAATTGGCTGTATTTCAAATATCCTGAAGGTTAAAACTGTGCTGTTTTCATTTCTTGTACCTGCACACTTGCTCTCCCACACTGGATCTCGGTAAATAGAAATGATCCTTAGTCTCAAACATTCCATATTCTTACCATCCTCATTGTTAGTCATTAATCCTTTGTTTCCACCATCCATGCATTTAGTCATAGTAGTTAGGAATTTTAATATAGACAGTTAGGAGAGAAAATAACAACACTGCTTCCTTAATCTCCCTGTGACTCTCTACAAATAAGGAGAAAAATAGTATCTACCTCAGAGATTTGTTGTGAAGATTAACTTCATTTATATATAGAAAAGCCTTTAGAATAGTGCTTGCTATATATTATTATGTATTAATGTCAGATATTATATTATTAGCATCATTATTATATATATTAAAATACCCATCATACAGTATTGCAACTGTCAGTTTCAAGGAAGTCCCTATCTTTGGAGGATGTTTGATATATTATTACATTTGGTTCTCATTATTAAAAAAAAAAAAACAGTAGTTGGAAGCAGAAATGTGAAACAGTGTGAAATATGAACTTTGTGTTAGCTAGCCTCTAAGAATATCCCAGTGGTTCTCTCCTCTGGTAGTCACGTCACATCTCCATGGGTCTCCTCATCTCCACTGAATAGGGCTGACCTGGCAATCAGTAGGATATTGCAGAAATGACTTGCAGAGAGAATGACTTGCAAGGATAGCTCAAGAAAAATGTTGTAGCTTCTGCCTCGATCACATGGATCACTTCTCAGCATCCATGACATAAGGATATTCAAGAACACTTATGGAGAAGTCCATGTGGTGAGTAACTAAGGCCCCTTGCCAACAACCAGCACTGACCTGTCAGCCATAGGTGTGAGCCTTCTTGGAATCAGATCCTTCAACCCCAGACAAGCCTTCACATGACTGCAATTCTCTAGTCAGCATCTTGACTGCAATCTCAGAAGGTACCCTGGGCAAAAATGACCCAATTAAGTCATTCCTGAGCCTGGCCAAGAAAAAATGTGAGATAGTGTTGTCTTAAGCTATTACTTTGGGGGTGTTTTGCACAACAATAGGTAATTAACTCCTAAGTAAATAGGTAAGTAGTCTCATAAACTAAACATTTGAAGAAAAGATACAAAATTTTTAGCTAACCAAAAGCACAAAATTCTGAGTATTAGTCAAAACTAATTGGTTTTAAACTATATATGCATTAAATTATGAAGGGAAGAAACAATATTTCAGATCACGTTTGAGATGCTAGAAATATATTATTGAATATTGAATTTAAAATGTGAGACATAATTTCAGTTTCGGTCATTGTTTCCTGGCAATCTGGGAACGGAATCTCTTGTATGTTACGTAAGTACTTTTCTTAGAGACAATAGAATGTGAATCTTACTATTTTAAGCAAAAGAATTTTATTGGTAAGTTCCTAAGGTAGCTTATGGAATTATAGGAATATTTGTATGATTAGTTCTCTTAAGGACAGGAAGCAAGTCTGCCTTAGGGATCTCATTGAGGAATTTATAAGCAGTTCCTTTTGGGGATGTGCCAAAAGCTGGACTTCTCCAACTTGATTTTGCATAGGGCTCACGTGGGAACAATGTAGATTCTAATTCAGTGGGCTTGATATTCTGTATTTTTAACAACTCTTAGGTGATGCTGATGCTACTATTCCCATGAACTTCACTTTGAGAAGTGAGTGCCAAGAAAAACAATCCTCTTGCCCCACATTGGGCTCCATGCTGACAGTGTGTAGCCTGCTTGAGGTTCTCTCTCTCCCTCTCTCTCTGACCCTCCCTCGCTCACTTTCTGTGTCTCTTCCTCAAAAATAAATAAACTAAAAAAAATGTTAAAAGAAGAAGAAAAAAAAACAATCCCTTTGCTTTTCTTTGACTCTTATTCACTCTTACAGATTTCCCATCAATGTCTTTTCTTTAAAGAAGCCCCTCTGGCCCTACCCCTCACTTCTTCACCTCCCCAGCTCCATTCTATTTGCCATATATATGTAATTTCTGACTTTCCTATTAGACTAAAGCTCCATTTGAAAAGGAGCATGTCTAGTTTACCATTATCTCCTAAGCATCTAGCATAGCACATGGGGTATAGTCCAACAAACACTTGACAATTGACTATCAAATATGTAATAGTCCCATTCCCACCATATTTAAAGAGTATTTTCAACCCTAGGTGTACATTAGAATTACCTGGACATCTTTTTAACAAATGCCCATGATGAGGCTCTAATACAGATCAATTAAATCAGATCAATTAAATTAGCAGAGAGGCCCAGCCATTGGTTTATAAGCCCCTTAGTATTTCCAACTGTAGTATGATCAAATCATACTACAGTATGCATTTGTCTTGGTTACTGGCACAGATCTCCTAATACACTTGGAATTCCCTGAGTGACAGGAATATCTTTTTTCATTCATAATGAATCCCTTTTGACTATACCTGGGTTTATGCAAATAAGATGACCCTTGTTGGGTCCCTAGAAACCTTTGGAATGGGACTGGTTTCCAGAAAAACCAACCATCTGATTAGAAGGTTGGAACTATCAGCCCTGATTCTGAGGAGGGCAGAGACTCTGGAGATTGAATTCTGTCACCCAATGGCTAATGATTCAATTAGTCATGCTATCATCTTGAAACTTCAGTAGAAACATATGAACAAAGAAGGCTGGGGGGCTTCTATGTTGGTGAACACTTTAATGTGCTGGGAGGGTAGAATGCCAGAATTTGGCACAGAAGCCCTACATGTCCCTCCACCTACCCATATACACATGCCTTGCCTTACAGATTTCTTCCAGTTGTCATTTCCTGAGTTGCATCCTTCATAATAAAATTATAATTGTAAGTACAGAGCATTCCTGAGTTCTATGAATCACTCTAGTGAATTATCATGCCTGGAGAAGGTGAGTGGGTCAAAGGAACTTCAGAATTTATAGTCAGCCGGGCAGAAGTACAGGTAGCTTGGGGACCCTGTGGCTGGCATCTGAAGTGAGGGCAGTCTTGTGGGACTGAATTCACCCTTTACCTCTGTGGTCTGCTATAACTCCCAGTAGTGTCAGAATTGAATAGAATTGTAGGATTCCCAGGAGGTAACAGAGAATTAGAGAATTACTGGAAAACAATATACCAATGTTCAAACAAAATTGTGGTCAACTTACTGAGAGGGTAATTGTGTTTTGTTTGAGTCAAAACCTCTTCCTCATGCCAAATATTCCAGACAACTTGGCTTCAGAAAACATAGATGTCATTTGTCCCTGAATAATAAATTACTTTCAATGATATGGACAGATAAACCAAGACTTTTCTGGTAGGCCTTCTACTCTCCGATACATTTATCTTTTTACTTTACTAAAAGGCAATCTCTAAGAGGTTAAGTACCTTTCAAGATCTACTGTGAAATTTAGATGAAAAGGACTACATAAATGTGTGTTGTTCTGTAACTATTAATTTGATTTCCTCCTTCCCTCCAAGGGTTTCTAACAATAAGCCAAACTGATAAGACTCACTGATAGTGAACTGAATACGTCATTGGATGTGTCATAATTACTTGCCTATTAAAACTTAGCCCAACCTTTCATTCTTCTAAAATTGAGCAAATTATGAAAAGAAAGCAACAATACTTACATCTTTGCAAATGGGCACACTCTATTCTCTGAGGCATCCTGAACATCTAGCAGAGTTCCTGGCAGCGCTTGATAAAAGTCTGTTGAAAAAGAAAGGTTATGGGGATGCCTGGGCGACTCAGTTGATTGAGTGTCCGACTCCTGATTTCAGTTCAGGTCATAATCTTGTGGTTCATGGGATCAAGCTTGGTGTCAGGCTCTGTGCTGACAGTGTGGAGCCTGCTTGGGATTCTCTCCTTCCCTCTCTTTTTACCACTCCCTCGCTTGTGATCTCTGTCTCCCTCTCTGTCTCTCAAAATAAATAAATAAACATTAAAAACAGAAAGGTTTTATGTTTTTGTGCATTTAGGAGAAAAAGTATTGCTAGTAATTTGCAATGTAATTGAAGAGAAACAAAGCAGACACATGACACGATGTAACAGTACGGACTAATTAAACAGTAAAGGTTAATTTAAAGGTCAAGAAAAAAATAACAAAATCAAAGGAAAAGAAAATTTATAGTAATTCATGATCAGAAAAGGCCGTGTGGAACTGGCATTTTAACTGGTCTGCCTAGGTATAGAGCAGGAGGAGGGCCCTTCCAAACAAGGGGAAGGATGTATGCCATGGAACAAGATAATGAATGCATGCAACACGTTCAGCGTATCTGGGTCCAGGAGAAAATAATGTGGGCGAAACACTGAGACTGAACAAATGGTTTATGCCCAGGTGGCAGAGAGTACTGAGTTCGTTCTAGGTTTAATGCGATTGAACAGAATAGTAGCTGTATAATGAATATGGTACTCCCGGAAGAATAATCCTCCATCCAAATGTAATTTAGGAAAGGTCTCGTCTAGGAGGAAAATAACATAAAAGCGGGACTCTGGGTGAAATAATTAGTCAATCCCTACCTGTGAACCTCAACTTCCACTGTTAGGAAATTAAGGCCAGCAGAATGTGATTTCTGAAACAGGGGTGGAGGACTGTTTCTTAGCTTGCTTGAAGGTGAATTGCAATTCTGAATGTTATGTAAAGGTTTGGGAATAGGCTTCATATTTCATAATCATATCTTATATTTTCACAATAAAGAGGCTTATTTTAGGATTTATACATATGCTCTGATTTGGGCCAAAACAAAAGAAACTGAAAAAAGGAAAAGAACTGAGGAATTGTACCTTTAATTATGCCTTCATACAGAGTAAACATGTCCTTAATTTTTAATCAGTTGTTCCAATTAAAGTGTTTATCTTAACCACATTCAGGTATAAAATCAAGAGAAAAATAAAAATTAAGCCAAACTGTCCCTCAGGATAATTTCAAAACCAAGGTCTTGTACCATAAATCAGGAGTGTTTTATATGCCAATGTCTTTCTTTCATATTTTCCAGGAAATTTCATTGGCAACTGGAACCTGCCAAAAATGATAAATACCAGATTTGATATGGTGAAAATCACCCTCTGCTTCTATAAAGTTAAACTCTTAGGCCAAGAGCTGTAATCTTAACGTTCTGGAACTCCATATAAAAGGAGAAAAACATGGAAAAGTAGATTTTTTTTCTCTAGGCAATGTGATATTTTAATTAAGAACCAAGAGCCTATATAAGGATGCCCCTAGGTTTATCAGTATTAGGCGGAAATAAAGTAGAATTTGAATTGACATTGGTATGGGTAACGGCATCTGCTGGGTCATGTTTTTCTCCATGCTTACCAACATTTCTGACACATCATTACATACAACAAGATGTAAGGTGGAAGCCTAAAACATACACAACGGTCATTAAAAATAAAATCATAAAAAAAGATGCTGTTAGCTGCATCTGAATGTTGAAATATAGATCAATTATGAACATGATTGATGGATATATTTTATTTTATTTTATTTTATTTTATTTTATTTTATTTATTTTTTTTTCAACATTTATATTTATTTTTGGGACAGAGAGAGACAGAGCATGAACGGGGGAGGGGCAGAGAGAAAGGGAGACACAGAATCAGAAACAGGCTCCAGGCTCTGAGCCGTCAGCCCAGAGCCCGACGTGGGGCTCGAACTCACGGACCGCGAGATCGTGACCTGGCTGAAGTCGGCGCTTAACCGACTGCGCCACCCAGGCGCCCCGATGGATATATTTTAAATAAACATGTACAGACAATAGTGGTAGTTGTTAGAGCAAATACTCGGCGCTTTGGAAGAGACAAGCGGCACGCACTGGGAGAATCAGAAAAGACTTTATTCTGCACCTGTGCTGGCCAGCGAAGTCACCTCCAAAGGTTGAGCTCCCAGCCCTGGCGCTGGCCTAGTTTTATGCCTGGCCAGTGTCCGGATACTTGGAAACTTTCTATCGGCTTCACAGGTGGGCAAGATAGCAGGGCCCAAGGGGAAAAAAAGGGGGGGGGGCACTTACCGGTTGTGCTAAGTGGGCAGTTGGCTAATCAAGAGGCAAGCAAGATTATAGAAGCCAAAAGGGTGCAAGGGGAGTATCTGGCCTCGGACATCTGGCTGGCTCTTTTTTATCTGCTTTTATCAGCTTTCCTTCTCATAGTGGGTTGGTACAGGAAAGAAGCCTAGAACTGTGCCCCCCTATCCCCTGCCGCCACACACAACACTAATGAGATAGAAATGTGATTTTTCTTAACCTTTGAGACCTTTTCTTAACCTTGGAAAGTTATATTATACATCTTTAAATATTATAGTTGCAGTGATTAAGTATTTGTAGACCCAGACAATCAGAGCCATAGCATCTTTTTGAGGCAAAACTATAAGCAATAACAGTTTTTAGTTATGCCGAATGATACTATTTAGGGGACACCTACTATCTGGCATCCTAAATCACTGTGCTAAAGTTAAATGCATTAACTTTAGTGCCTACTTCATACAACGTGGAAATTGAGACTGGGGGAAATTAAGTTATTATCCAAGGACACACAGGTAGTATAAGTCATAACAAATCTGTCTGACTCCAAATCTCATATTCAATTTATTACATTACTTACATCATCTATCTCATCTACTATGATGCTCACTCCATAAAGGGTAGGGGCTATGTCTATCTGGATTTAAACAAACAAACAAACAAACAAACAAACAAACAAACAAATATACGTACACTGATGTACCAGCCTCACCCAAAACCAATTATATCAGAAAGTCAGGGATTAGAGGTGTAGGTATTTTGTTATTTTTAAAAAATCTTCTCAGATAGTCGTCATACAGTCTAATTCCTTTGCCCTACATCATCTTTGTGTAACGCTTAATTGTACTACTAAAGCATTCAATATCATTAGTCCTATGTTTCAGATAAGAAAAATCAAAATTAAATCATTTCTCTAAAGTCACATAACAAGTTAGTGGGAAGAGCCAGATTTAAACTAAGTTTGTTGAGTTTCAATGCCAATGCTTATTTTATAGCCACTAAATTATATCCCCTCAAAGGAAATTAGTACGTGTTACTGAATATTAATAATCCCCCTAAATTCTTTAAGTGACAAACATAAATACTGTGAGTTTTTCTAAAATTTCAAAAGTCTTGGTGGGAAAAGATCTACATACCAGGCATTATTACAATTAACCTATTTATCAAGTTGAATTATTGCACGTTGAATTATTTTATTCCTGAATATATTACTTCCAAAATATATTCTATAATTATTCCAGCTCTACTGGAAAATCTTAAAAGTCCAAAATAAAACTTTGTCCCTCTACAAAAATCAGAAGATGATATTCTGGCTTAACTTTTAGTAGGCTATTGTTTACCAATAAAATGTTATTCCATTTATTTTATTTTTTTCTTGTAAGGTACACATTCCAAACATTTAATTGTTTATGACTTGAAGACTAAGGGAATATTGGGGATCTTCATGTCTGGGTCAAATAAAGCCTCTTTTCAATCAGACACTATACATATCAGTTGACCTGTTCAGAACCATTAAGAGAAAGAAGATGAGTCAAGGTTATGAAGTTAAGTATTGCTTCCCATCAACCTCAAAAACGCAAACTGAATCTCTTTGCCAAATAAGGAAAGTGCAATACCACACTTTGTTCCACATGCTTCCTCCAAAGGATGTCCTCCCACCCATGGTTGGTGAGGACCTGCTGATGGGGAAGTACAGATGAAAGGAAGACGATGAAACCAGGGAAAAAAATTGTCAGTAAGTTACGAGGATGGGGGTTGATTTTGTTAATATTTTCTGGCATTTTAATTCTCCCTACGCCTGAAGTCCAAGATGTCTGCAGCCTCTGGCCATATCCCTTTCAGAAAACAATACGAAATTTTAGCAGTGCAGATTTCCATTGACTATCAGAGACTTGTGATATAAGAGTAATCTGTAATGCATGGTTGGAGGATAGGGTGATTTATTCATTATACTAATAACAGCAAAATGATTACTTCATGTCTAGCACTATCCTCAGTCTTTAAATGTATTAACTCTAGAGGGTAAATGGGCCATAGACTCCTTGATGAGAAAGACTTTATCTGTCTTCTTGTTTTCCTTTGAAGCCATGTTGAGCACTCAGTGGCTATTTTGTGATTATGTCACATTGAATCTTGACAACACCATATCGTCCAGGTATTGATTTATTTTACCAAGTCACTCTACATTACTAGCACCCAGAGGGCACGTACTTGTTAAGAGTAAGAGTCAAGATTTGAACTCAGAACTCACACTGTCTGATTCTTTGCTCTTGGCTACGAAGGTGTATTCCCTCCTAAGTAGCCAGTACTAGGTGATAAGGTTTAAGGAGTGCACTTGTGATGAGCACCAGGTGATGTATGGAATTGTTGGATCACTATATTGTACAACCAAAACTAATATAACACTGTATGTTAACTAACTAGAAATAAAATAAAAACTTAAAAAAAAAGTAAATCTGTTGGCAAAATATACAGTACTAATGTGAATTGCATTCTTTCTCTTCTGAAAGGTCAGTTATGTATAGGAGTAGCTGTCTTCCATCGTAGAATGTCAGCATCCTTTGAAAGGTTTCAAGATAATTAAGCTCACATTGTCCACGTTCAGGAATTAAATCAGTGGTGGGCTGGTTAAGAACACTATCAACCTGTAGCTCTCCACTTACAACCTGCAGTAGAGTGGATCAAGATTTGAAGGACTTCTCCTCTGCACAGAAATAATAAATAATAAACAATAAATAACAAATAATAAATAATAAAGCTAGGACAACCCCAGCCTCTCAAATGACAATATGGCAACTACGGAGCACCTTTCCATTGTAGAAATAGCTTCGCTTCTCCCATTTACCTATCTGTATCCTAAGGGTAAATTTACCTGGTAACCCAACGGCCAAATTCTAATAACTGTCCCCAAAGACTGGGAAATGTTAATAGTCTGACCAGTGCACTGTACTAGACATGTATGCATTTGGAAATAATTACCTCCAGGTTGCCAGCTGCAGTTCTAGGCACCAAAAGTTCAAAAATTAATAAACATGACCCTGGCTTTTGAAAAGTTCACCACTTAAGGATTATGGAAACCCATAAACACATCATTAAAATACAAATGCCAGGATGGATTATATCTAAATCACAAAGGGAACACAAAGGAAAGAGATGAATAGGGAAATTCAGAAGGCACTCTGAAGTAATGACCTTGAATAAGGCTACTAGCTCTTTAATTAACCCACAAAATGGTAGTACAAGGAAGGAGATTGATTATCTGCTTGCTAATAAGGAGATCAGTGGAAAAGGCAAATATATATATTTCAGGAAAACTCTTTTTCCATATGTAGTAGCTGGGGAAAATGATGTTCTGGTTGACCATATGTCTATAGCATATTAATTTATAATAATTTAACATTTTAAAAAATAATATTGCTCATAAATAAGATTTAACCCTTTTGTGGAAAGTTTGAGTAATGTGTCATTCATACATTAGAAAGTTTATATTATATTCTTCCTTAAGTACCAAGAATTTCTAGATAAACTTTTTAAATTTGCAAAGTTCAGCATGACCATCAGTATCCTCAATTTACCTACGCATTTTAATCTGACGACACTTTCAAAACTATTGAGAAAACTGAACAGAATAGTATCCTAGAAAGGAGGTTTAATCATTCAGATGTTTTGCACTTGGGAAAATCAGCAAATCAACAACTAAATGAAGTGGGATATAGAATTCATGTGGCTAACACAGAGTCATGACTAAATCTCAAGTGAGACTATTTTAGGGGAAGTAGCAGTTGGAAGAGAGATAAGGAAACTGTAGAAAATATTGTAACATCTAAATGAAAACGAAAGTCACAGGGGACAAAAAGAATAAATAAAGCCCTTAGTTGTTTGCCATTGTTTGGACAAAAGCAAAGGATGAAAAAAAAAAAATGGTCTCAAAGGTGCTTCAGGCATCTTTACAACCTCTAACAAAGGTCAATTGAGTGGGAAAATTTGTTAAAGTAGTTATTTGAATAAGTGGAAGAAAAAAATCCAGCCAGTGTTCCCAGCTATGCTAGCATTGTGTAGACACAACGTGAATTGGTATCTGACAAGCAAACCCACTTATCTGCATTTTCTTTGCTTTGCCCAGGAAGCTCTAGGGAAAACTACATTGATCTCTTTGCCACTCAACCTTCTTACACCTTCTTTCCCAGAAAGTTCTGTTTTTTCCTTCTTTGTCATCCTGTACAAATTAAAAAAAAAAAAAAGGTAAAGGAAGAAAGGAAGAAAAGATGAAAGGAAGAGAAAGAAAGAAAGAAAGAGAAAGAAAGGGAGAAAGAAAAAGAAAAAGAGAAAGAAAAAAGAAAGGAAGAAAAAAAGAAAGAAAACAAAAGAAAGAGAGTGGTAAACACATCAGGGAATACAAGGCAAAGCTGGGCCATCTGTAACATAGGGAACTCGACTTTTTATTGCAAAGTATTTTCTAGGTTTGCCACAGGGGAAGATAAGACAGAAAAGAAAACTTTGAGAGAGGGCTTGAAACCTCTTATTGCTGTCAAGGTCTGGCTAATCCTTTTTAACTAAAAATGTATGGAAAATTGTGTTTGTAAGTTGGGAAAATTAGCACGTTGAGTTTATTAAATATAAATTGAAATATTATGAAAAATTACCTTAAGGACATTAAAAGTCTTGGGCATGTGGGTATATCAAGCAAACAGATAGACATGCCGCCTTTTGGCCTGAATTATGGCTCTGCAATATTAGACCATTTATTTTCTCCCTCTCCGGTGCAGAAGTTTCTAATCTAACTATTGTCTTAACAGAATTCAGAGGTCGTCAAACTGGAGAAGAGCTGATTAGTTTTGTAAATAAAGTTTTACTGGCACACGGCCATTGCTGTTTATTTCCATATTTTCTATGGCTTATTTCATGTTCTAATAGCAGAGTTGTGGAAGGGCCTAAAACATTACAGAGAGTTGGCTGACCCTGTTATGTATCTAGTTTTTGCAGGAAGAAACTATCTCAAGTATTTTAAAGGATTGCCACTTTAGATTCCATGTGTTTAAAGGGGTCACTGACAAGTTGCCTCAATGACTTCTCCACCAGCTTAGCGGACCTGTCCTACCCACGGTTAATGTCACCTGCAGACTCTCCTGAAGACCCAGCACTTTCTGTTTTGTCTGCTTTGCTTATGTTTTTCTCTTTAGTTAATATATCCTTTCCCCACTCCAGATCCTCCTTTACAGATGTGAGCTTCTCCATGCAGCCATCTCTGATTCTCCCTGGCAAAATCAATCACTACTTTCTCATCATTGCAACCCTGAAATGATCCCTTATCACATTAGCTTGTGCCCTTACTCTGACCTCTACACCTAACTTCCTGGAGACCCAAATTCTGTCTTTCTCATCTCTCCCATGGTGCCGGGCAAGGTGCCTAGCATTTAGTAGATACTCGGTAAATGATGGCTGAAGTCCATTGAAAAATGGTCTCAGGCAATGCATAGAGGTTCCAACTGAAGGGCACCTATAATTTCTTAGAGTCTATTTGTGATTTTATTATTTTAGTAGGAAGTAGGACCCTGAATGAATGGAAGACAAGGAGCAGGTACATTATGAGAGAAAAAGGGAGATGTCAAAAAATATCTGGAGCATGGAGGACTCTTGAAAATGAGAGAAGACGGGTACCTGGGTGGCTTAGTCAGTTAGGTGCCCAACTCTAGATTTCGGCTCAGGTTATTATCTCGCGGTTCGTGAGTTCAGGTCCCATGTCCTGCTCTGTGCTGATAGTGCAGACCTTGTTTGAGATTTACTCTCTCTCTCTCTCTCTCTCTCTCTCTCTCTCAAGATAAAGATAAAGACACAGAGAGAGAGAGAGAGAGAGGGAGGGAGAGGGAGAGAGAGAGAAAATGAGAGAAGAGTGTGCTGGCCTTGATTCCAAAGACAAACTTTATGCCTCACTGTTCCATCTAGCTCCAGCCCTCTTTGTTATCAGCTCTTTCAACCACACCCATCCTCTCATTTCAGTATTCCTTTTGGGATTTCCCCCTTTCTTTCCTACCTAAGTCCTAAATGCCACTCAAGCCCTACCCTCCCTGCTGTTCTCCTTTCCTTACTGTCTTCCCTTTCTTGTTTTACCCACCTCTGAAACCAAGCCCAGCATGAGATTCTACATACAGACTTGGTTCCATATTTCTTTTAAAAAAATTTCAAGTTCAAACTGTTATCAATTTTCTGTCATAGTCTCTATCAGTGTCTACCTAATTTCTCGTGAATTACTGAGTGATTAGCATCACTCAATCTTGGAATCGATTCCTTGAAACTCTCCTTAATTCTAGTTAAGTGTATTGGCCTATGTTCTCCAGAGAAACAGAGCCAATAGGATTCAGCTAGTAATTCTCACTTTTATTCTTTCAAGCATTCTTTTTTCCCTCAAAAATGACTGTGATCTAAACTCAGCAGTCAGACAGTGATGATCTACTTTATGTTGATCTCTTGAGCCTACTTTGGACTCCTTGTACCTCTTCAGGGGCCACTGCACCTGCAGTTTGTTCCCAGAAGATCCTGTCAATGATGTAGTTTTCTGCTAACTAGCACTTGAGTCCCGATATATTCAGCAGGTTCCTAAACATTTCTTAAGCAGGTGCCTACCCTCCAGTCTCCTCTGATGAAAATGTCAAATTCATGGATGGCTAATTGCATACTGTAGGAGCTAACGCAGATACTTTTTAAACAATTATTTTAAAAATAATATAGGTACAGGGGCACTGGGGTGGCTTAGTCGGCTGGGCATCCTACTCTAGATTTTGGCTTGGGTCATGATCTCATGGTTCTTAGGTCAAGCCCCGCATCAGCTCCCCACAGCAGTGTGGAACCTGCTTGAGATTCTCTCTCTCTCTCTCTCTCTCTCTCTCTCTCTCTCTGTCTCTCAAAGCAAATAAATAAACTTAAAAAAAAAAGAAATAAAAATAAAAATAATACAGGTATAAACTCACTCTTTGGCTGTGAGGACTGTATACTGATCTAGCCAAAATCGACATATCCCAAACTCCCTTTTCTGCTTTTCCTCAATACCTTTGTAGGGATGTGTGCTTTCATGATTTTGTTCTTTCCCACTTTTTCTGGAAAGCATTGTTCTGTTTCTTTGTTTGTTTTTTTTAGAAACCATCATCTACATCTATGTGCTAAGGGATAGCCTCACCACTTTCCTCCCCTTACATCATCTCCTTTGGTATGTTAGGAATAGATGACTCAGATACGCCCTGTAAGAATACACAGAGATGGAGATAGGGTTTGGTATACTCTAGCTGGACCAACCAGAATCATCACTTGCTACAACTCTATGTCTTTTCTCACTTAGATAAGATCACAAGGAACATGGCCAATAGCTGTGTCTTTTGCTGTTGTTGGGAAAAAAATCTCTAAGAATGAAACTTAAACCAAGGAAATTAGAGCACAGAGAGATGGAGAGAAAGAGGGCGGGGCGGGTGGGAGGAAGGATAGTAAGAGAGAGAAACAGAGGAAAGCGATCCCAATGACATCAAGTGACACCCTGGATGCAGGTGTGCCCAGATTTGGCAACGTTCCTAGAGTTCTCTCTTACGTGAAATCAGTGAATGGTGTGTTTGTCACTTGTGTCTAAAAAGGTCTCACCTGATTCCTGATTTTCCCATTACTCCTGTATGTCTTTTTAGGGGCTTCTAACTAGTGTCTGGAATTGTTTGCATATAGATTCTGTTAGCAAGGAAATAATTAAAAACAATGGTCATCATGCTGTGAAATACCTACTTAGTAGTGGCTTAGCTTTGAGAGTGGCTCTGTTTTGATTAACAGGGGACTCTTTCAAGACAATTTGATTTGACAACTTGTCATATGAAATATTTTCATGTTAGTTTGTGTGTGAAATTCTACCAAATGCTCTACCTAAAATTTCATGGCTTGTTCTAATATGACCACTAAAACTGATTATTGGGTAAATAATTAGGCACAAATGACATGCTTTGTTTTGATAACTACTGTTGCTTATTTTTCATGATTTTTCTGTGTCCATATGTTCACATATTTTTAGTGCTTACAACAAAAACTAAAAAAAGAGGATTAATGTAAGAGTTTTTTGGAAGTCATTTTAATATATGTGTATACGTGTGTTTTATTTAATAGTGACTAGACTAGAGTGTTTTCTTTCTGTTTTCTTCCACCTCTTGAGTTGGTTGTGATAGTCCAAAAAAAAAAAATACTAGGATTTTCTGAATAATTTCTGTTTGACAAATCAAGAATTCAGAATACAACTATACAATTCAAACCTAAAACTTTATTTTTCGTATAGGTTTTTTTTTTTAACGTTTTAATTCTTGAGAAAGAGAGAGACAGAGTGCAAGCAGGGGTGGGACGGAGAAAGAGGGAGACACAGAATCCGAAGCAGCCTCTAGCCCCTGCCCCTGCCCTTGCCACCGAGCTTTCTGAGCGAAGCTGGATGCAGGGCTCAAACCCATGAACTTCCAGATCACGACCTGAGCTGAAGTCTGACGCTTAACCAAATGAGCCACCCAGGTGCTCCTAAAAATTTATTTTTAATAAATTATTGAAATGTGTTACTAAAAGTATACACTGAAAAGTTCTCGTTGCAACATTTGTGAGAACTACACTTAGAAATGGCCTCGAACCAATAAAAATGTTTTAATTTTGGTCATAATTATGAAATTTAATAATCACAATAGTTTATTGATGGATTTTAAAGTAATTGATTTAATGGAAAAAGCTCTTGGTAGACTGTTATTTTTTTTTAAATAAAATCAATGTGTATTCAGTATGATGCTAATTTCATAAAATCAAATGTATAAAAAGCAATAAGAGAAGGTATAACGGTGAAATTACGGCGATTTTTTTACTTAGTTCTTTATATTTTCCTATGCTTTTTCCATCATTGGCTACGAATATGTATTTTTAATAGTCAGCAAATCTTACAAATAACACCCATAGGTGGTAAGGGTTGATGATATAAACAACAACATACATCATTGATTGCACTATAAATCAACTTACCATTTTAGAATAAATATATGCTTCAAATAAACTCATAATATTTTGATTAGTAAAATAAAACAAATAATCTTGAACATGACCAAATCTAAACACTGAAGGGCTGTTCTTTACAGTATCATTTGTAATTGTTAAAAAGTTCAAAAATAAATTGCGGATGTAAACTCTGGCACACCAGTTCAGTGTCATATCAACCAATTTTTTTTTTTAATGACTACCAAGATCTTGAAATAAGAAAAATTCTTATGATACGAAATGAAAAAAATAACATAAAATTACATAGCTTTTGCAATCACATCTATATTATTACTCTACAAACGATGGAAAAAAATCCAAAGATTTATTTACCCTGATTTATTAAATAAACTAATTTTAGATATATAGAAAGGGTCCAAATTTCCTAAATCTCTTTTAAGTAAGATAGTTTCACGACCATTATTTTTTTTTTATAGGGAATTTGGAATGTCAAATACGTAATATATGTGTGTGTGTGTGTGTGTATTATATATATATATATATATATATATATATATATATATATATACACATTACATGATGCACATAGAAATTTTATTTTATTTTATTTTTTTAACATTTATTTGTTTATTTTGAGAGAGAGCAGGAGAGGGCCAGAGAGAGAATGAGAATGAATCCCAAGCAGGCTCCATGCTCAGTGCAGAGCCCAACGCAGGGCTCTATTTCACAAACTGTGAGATCAAAACCTGGGGGGAAATCGAGAGTTAGATGCTTAAATGACTGAGCCATGTAGGCACCCCTAGAAATTTTAAAATTGAGTTTAAAAAACTCATCATAGGGGCGCCTGGGTAGCTTAGTCGCAAAGCGTCCGACTTCAGCTCAGGTCATGATCTCACAGTTCATGAGTTCGAGCCCTGCATGAGGCTCTGTGCTGACAGCTCAGAGCCTGGAGCCTGCTTCAGATTCTGTGTCTCCCTCTCTCTCGGTTCCTCCCCCACTCACATTCTGTCTCTCTCTCAAAAATAAATAAACATTAAAAAATTTAAAAATAAATAAAAATAAATAAAAATAAAAAACTCATCATATGTCTGATACTATGTAAATATCTGTTATGGACTAAATGTTTATGTCCACCCAAAATTCATGCTTTGAAGCCCCAATGTGATGATATTTAAAGATTGAGCCTTTGGGAGGTAATTAGGTTTAGATGAGGTCATGAGGTAGGGAATTCGTGATGGGATTCATGGGCATATAAGAAGAGGAAGAGAGATCTCTTTTCACACACACTCATTGAGGAAAGGCCACATGAGCACACAGTGAGACAGCAGAGATCTGCCAAGCAGTAAGAGGGCTGTCACCATGAAGTGAATGAGCCACTCCTTGATCTTGGGCTTCTCAGACTCCAGAACTGGGAAATAAATTTTTATTTTTTAAGCCACCTGGTCTATGATATTTTGTTATGGCAATCTGAACAGACTAACAGAACATCTTAAGATCTGCTATACTATTTAGATAAGTAGTAAAGATAGTCATTGTCTTATATTAAACCCATGTCTTATGAGAGTGAATGAATGAATGAATGAATGAATGAATAAATTTTAGTGAAAAGCAAGGAGTGGTAAAAATGTAACTTTTTTAGGGACAAGATATTAGAGTAGTCTTTGCAAATGATAAATCACCTTATTTAAGCCAAACAAAGGAATATGTTGGCTCATGTACATGAAAAGTACAAATTTAGCTGCAGGTATAGTTAGATCCTAGGGTTCAGTCAATGTCATATGGTGTCAGTCTTACTTTTTCTATCACGTGACTCTCCTCTTCATTGACTCAATTTCAAGAAGCTCTTTCCTCCTGGTGACATAATGGCCGTTTGCTGCTTAGCATGAATATCCTACTTTATGAGCAACCCCAGAGGAAGGATAGCTTCTTTTTTCCAATATTTCCTCCAAAAGACCTAGAATTAATGTCCGTTAATCTGGGGAAACCCGAAAGGTAAAGAAGTGAAACCATTTAAGGGTGTGTGATATTAATGAGTGGTCACCACTATAGGCAGCAGGGGTTCAGTCCCACTGGGGACCTCTGATGCTGTAGGCCTACTGCTTGACCTGCTATCGGGCAAATACATATTTTTTGAATGAATGAATGAATGATGTGTTGGATGAATGAATGAATGAATGAATCATTGAATTCATCAAACCATAAGTGAGTCTGCAAGTCAATGAATGCTCAGATAATGAATAAGAATTTATGTGTTTAATTTTCATACATGTCCAGCTTATTCTAAATTTAATTGTCCTTTTATACCGTTGGATGAACAGAATTGCAATATCACTGACACCCATGATGTTTCCATGATGGACAAGGGACAAGGCCATTTATTGGTAAAGGCAGAGGCTGTATTAAGTACTGCTTTTCATCAGGCACAGTATCTTTTTACTTGCCACTCACTGCAGCACAGATTATATCCTAATGACAAGAGAACACAAAAGTACATGAAAATTGTACATTCTATTCTTTGGGGCAGTGCACACTAGAGGTAAAGGGCATATGATAAAAATAAAATTGATTCCTTAACTTAAATAAAAACATAAAAGATTACCCATCCTTGGATCCGGAAGAAGTTAAGTGATTTGCCTGAGGTCACCTCATAAAATAGTGGCCAAGATGGGATGATAACCTTGGTAATTTAACACTCAATCCAGAGTTCCAATTAAAGATTACTATTTAAATTGAAATTTAATCAATGATTATGTCACTTGGTCGCTTTTCAAGACTCGCTGTATATCAGAAGTATGAGGAACATTGTTCAAAAATTGTATGTCTACAACAAACCTCTAGATAATCAGACTTGGTTGGTCTAGGGTGAGCTGTGGCATTTTTAAAAAGTGATTTTAATGTGCAGCCACTGCTAATAGTCACTAAGAAAGTTGGTGACGAGGATACAAAAAAATAGTCCTTTTCAAAGGTTTTCTCAAAAGAATCAGATAATCAATCACACTTTACTATGTCCTGCTTATGTATTCAAACAGTGAATACAATTTCTAAACTTAATGTATTTTCTAACAGAGATCCAGCCGAGGAGGTACCAAAAAAAACGACGGATGATTAAGAAAATAGACTTTTCACATAGGCTGATAAAGAAGTGACCGAGCTTTCTAAACTCTCCCAGCCAAATACATTTTATTGCCTTTCGTTATGACATTGACATTAAGCCAAAGTATTCCGTCTAAAGAGTGAAGTTGACCTTAATTGTTTTTTTTAGATTCTCAAAGTTTGTTGATCCTATTATGATATTTATCTCATTTGCACTTCAGTTGAATGTGAAATGACTGTATATTAATTCACACGGTATCTTGCTACCTATTAGCAATATGGAAGGTTTAATTTAATGTTGGCTTGTGCCAGTGCCGGGAGATGTGCAGGTGAGAAAGCATGCGATTCTAATCGCTTTTCATAAGCCACAGCTGAATTAGCATCGCACATCAGTGTATCATCTTTTCACAGTTTATCCTTTTTCAATCAGTTTGCCGTTTCACCTTGTTAGTTCTGACAGAGGCGAAGTAGAAATGCCAAAAGCTGTTGAATAAATGTAACATTGAGTCACATATATTTCAGCTGTACACAACAGAACTCAATTGCTTTTCTTGGGTAATGTTGCTGTTCATTTGATAGGCATTAATTAGAACCGATGTTGTTTTCTATCTGCAAAGTTTTAGTATAAAGTAAGTGTTCATTCTCAAAAAAAAAAAAAAAAAGAGGGGGCAAACCCCTCTTGCATTTAATCATGCTAAACAAGCTCTTTAGACAATTTGTTCAGAAATTTCTGTAATTAAAGCTTACCCTCCAGGTAATGTGGTGATCAGATCTACCAGCGGGTATAAATTAGGGACATTATGCAATTAGCACTAAGACCACAAATGGAAGTAACAGCTGGGTGGCTGTAAGGGAAGCAAATAAATGACTCCGAAGTGGCTCCTTAATATTAGGGAGAAGTTCTTCTGTAAGAATGTGCTGTGGTGACTGGTTCTTTAGCTCAATGAATGGAGTATTTTTCTCTGTATTTGTTTCAAAAAATTAAATTTGAATATATCTGAAAATTTTGTGAACAGATAAGAATGTTTAACCTTAATTCAGAAATGAATCCTAGTTTCTGTAAATTTGAAACCTCTTGAATATTATTCAAATGAATTTCACCCTGATGTAAAATAAAAAAAAAGTTAGAAGATAAAGCAAAAAAATAATATTTCAGTATTAACAGAGCTTTTGCCTGGGAAAATCAAAAAGGGGAGGGAAGCATGACTTTATTCATTCATTTGTTTATTTATTTATTTATTTATTTATTTATTTATTTAATTTTTTTAATAGAAGCCAAAGGCAATGGTAAGGCTATACTATTTCTCTACTTGAATCCAGGTTGGAACACTAGCCCAAATAAAAATATATTTGGACTTTTTTGTTGTTGAAATGCCTGCCTTACAGTATTTCCTTAGATGCTTAGTTGTATCCATTCCTCCTTACTTGCACCACCTCCCTTTCTTGTTCTACCTTATTCATTTCGCTTCCTAAATTCAGTTCAAATAGCGCTGAATTTAGCAGATTTTTTTTTTACCATTTTGAGTTGGATGATCATCTTTTCTGCTTCCGTGCCTCTGTTTGCACCTCTAATATCACAACAGTTATTCATGCTTGGTGTCTAGAAGATGCAAGTCTATTTTCCAGAAGACCGAGGGTATGTAACATACAAGGATCTGGGTATGAATGGTTATCTAATAGGAACTTTGCATCTTGTTGAACCTCAGATTTGAAGGAGAATATGGAAATGGAGTCAAAGACGTGTTGCCAAAGTGAAATGTTCTTTCCAGCTAATAAAAGGGGGAAAAAATATGGAGAGCATCTAATGAAACATGCTAGGTGTGAAGGAAACAAAGAGGCAATGTTTTAAAAATTAATGTTTAGTTTTAACCTTTCTAAAAAGCATAAAGTAGTTAATCTGATGCCATTTTTATTTTTCAGATAGATACTCCTGTTAATAGCATTTAGATTTCTACAGGGGACAGACATCTGAGCTGTTTTTAATTACAACAAATTTGACGAGCCTCATTTCATCATGGAGTCAACCTCTCTCTCCCAGTGTGCTCATGGAACTTCCATTTATATGAGCAGGAGTGCTAGCTAATTAGCCGAGGTGACGCAAGTGGCATTAAGATCTAAGCACTCAAGCCCAGGTATCAAGTCAAAATGCTCTTCAGAACCTCTGTCAGAAGAACTCACTCCTGACAGCAAACATCATTTTAGGAGTTCCTGGTCCAAGCCTCATTCTGGTGTGATTTGCCAATTCTGTTAAATCAGCAGGACAATGGTATTAAAACCGTGTTTCTCCAAAGCCAGACTATTGACATTTCCGGTCAGATGACTCTTTGTTGTGGGGGCCTTTCTCTGCGTGGTAGGGTGTTTAGTGACATACCTGGCCTCTACCCACTGGATGCCATTGGCACCCACCAGTTGTGACAACCAAAAGATCTTCAGGAATTGCCAAATGTCTCCTGGAGCAAAATCACCCTCAGTTAAAAACTACCGCCTGCGGCAGACCATACATAACTTGCTTTGGAATGGTATATTTTAAATCCTAAATCTCTCTGAGCCAGGGCACTTGAGCTGCAAACCTCAGCGACCCTCGACTTAGCTCATAGCATGGCCTAAATCCTTTAATCAAGGCTATGCGCTCATCTGAAAGGCCTGCTGGTCAGTCACAAATGCTGAGAGAATTTCATTTTCTTTGAGACCCAAAGTCCCATCATAATGGGTTTTATTAAGTTGCAAGAGAGATTACTTAACCAGACTAAGCCTTGTTCTTTGACACAGCTAGTCTGCTTTCATCTAATTTACAAACTTCTCTTCACAAATCCTATAAGGAGGCTACCTTGGAATCAAAGTAGACGTGACTTTCAGAAGTGGATTTAGGGAATGAATCATAACATTTATTGCAAATTTTAAGTATGTTATTTATAACATTCATTGTATACCATTTGGATTTAAAATTTTGAGTGAATTTGAGAGATTACATGTGACTGACCCTGGAGCAGCCCTGAAGTACCAAAATAGAGCAAAGAGCACGAGTCAGACCCTCTCCATATGCTCAACATGAGCGCAGGTCACGACCACCTCTGCTTCCACTCGTCATGAGGAGACTGGAGTGGAGAAACGATTTCTAAACCTGGTGACTGGTTGCCATAGTTCAGCGGGGCAGGGGGAGGCGGGGAATTCCCATACCCTGATTTAGCTGCTGCAGGCTTTTTGTTTCCTTTTGTTTTGTTTTGTTTGTTTTTAGCATTTAGCATTAAAGCTTTATTTGATTGGAATCATATTTGATATGGCCACTGGTAGATTTCTTTCAAGTAGATGCTGAGATGGAGTTCTGAGTACAAGAAAATAATGTATCAGTAATCGGCACCCGCACAGGGAAGTTAGAGAAAAGATTAAAGAGTGAATATAGGGGCGCCTGGGTGGCTCAGTCCGTTGGGCGGCCGACTTCGGCTCAGGTCATGATCTCGCGGTCCGTGAGTTCGAGCCCCGCGTCGGGCTCTGTGCTGACAGCTCAGAGCCTGGAGCCTGTTTCAGATTCTGTGTCTCCCTCTCTCTGACCCTCCCCCGTTCATGCTCTCTCTCTGTCTCAAAAATAAATAAACGTTAAAAAAAATTAAAAAAAAATAAAGAGTGAATATAATACATACATATATGTAAGATATATATTACAGTTTTATGAGGGGGTTGTTTTCATTCTTTTTGTTTGTGTTTTATTTTGTCTTGTTTTCAATGAAGTCTTTCTAACACTTCACCTAGTTCTTTTACTTCAAGTCGGGATTCAGGAGGTACTGATGAAAGAAGTGAAAACATTGAGGATGACAAAGAGATTAACGCAATCCTTTCTTGGCCCTCCCAAATAATCTTGAAACCACAAAGCTGTTTCCCTATTACCTACCCCCCCTCCACACACACACACACATACACACACACACACACACACAAGACCTATGTTAGATGTCAATATCACAAATATTTCAATATAAAGGATGTAGGAGTATCCCCAGACAAGGCACTCCTAATGGACAAAGTATAATTAAACTCTGGGATATGTGCAAGGATGAAGATAGAAAATTATAATTCATAGTTTACATAGTGGGGGCCAGTTCCTCATTCTCTAATGCTGTCTACAAAACCAGCAGGATTATACGCTTTCAGTTCTTTTCGATAGCTTCTCATCAGGCAACAGCACTCACAGAGTCCGTAATCTTTTTTTTTTTTTTTTTCAACGTTTATTTATTTTTGGGACAGAGAGAGACAGAGCATGAATGGGGGAGGGGCAGAGAGAGAGGGAGACACAGAATCGGAAACAGGCTCCAGGCTCTGAGCCATCAGGCCAGAGCCCGACGCGGGGCTCGAACTCACGGACCGTGAGATCGTGACCTGGCTGAAGTCGGACGCTCAACCGACTGCGCCACCCAGGCGCCCCTCACAGAGTCCGTAATCTTTAGAGGGATTTCCCGTCACTTGCTAACTCAACACAGGACACTGGATAACATGCAAGAGGTTGTGACGGAGTTAGGAGGCAAGACTGTGTCTGCCGGGAATAGGATACACCGGATACAGTGAATTCCACTAAAGTAAAAGCACTCAGCTTACAGCACAGACCTCACACTAATAGGATTTAAATAGCAGTTTCGGCCTCTTCTTTAACTGAATCTACTTGAAGAAAACATCACATGACACAGGTTAGCATGTTTAACTCCACGAAGTGTTCAACCTGAAGTTTAAGTAAGTTAAGCATTTAAAAAGTACATATCCAACTCTGATTAATCCAGATACAAAATTAAATCAGCCCAAACTTTTCTTTGTCATTCAAATGTGTAACATTTGTGGTTTTGTAAGAAAACTTCACTGGCGTCAAATTTGGGGTCCCTGATGCCTCAAATGTCTTAAAGGCATCTTAAACTCAGTGTGTTCTTCTCCTCCCAGACGGGTCCCCTTCCATCTTGGAGAAGTTACCGTGGCGTATTCATCTTGCCAATTCACTCTCCTTCATGCTCTGGCCCGTATTTGACCCATCATCATTCCCTGTCAAGTTCATCTCCAAAAATGACGTATTTCAGAGAGTGCAGGCTCCGGACTCAGACTCTGCGAGTGTTCAAATTCTCTCACCTCCCTCATGAATTATGTGACCTCAGCAAAGTGAGCTAACTTCTCACTGCCTCAGCTTTCCCACTGGTAATAAAAGTAGAGTGGGATGGGGCGCCTGGGTGGCGCAGTCGGTTAAGCGTCCGACTTCAGCCAGGTCACGATCTTGCTGTCCGTGAGTTCGAGCCCCGCGTCGGGCTCTGGGCTGATGGCTCAGAGCCTGGAGCCTGTTTCCGATTCTGTGTCTCCCTCTCTTTCTGCCCCTCCCCCGTTCATACTCTGTCTCTCTCTGTCCCAAAAATAAATAAACCTTGAAAAAAAAATTAAAAAAAAAAAAAGTAGAGTGGGAGCAATATATTTCATAGGAGGGTTCCACCCCAAAAAGGGATATAATGTCAGAATCACTTTTTAAATTCCTTACATCAACAATAAAATATATGCTTTGCCGTGTACCCTGTGATTTCCGTATGTCTTCTTTCAAACAAGTTCACAGCAGCCTCTCTATCTTGAGTGCTAATACAGCCAACTTTCTTCCATATTGTAGGGCATAGTCTGGCCCCCAAATGCACAGTTTGGCTTAGATTGAGGGGGTTGACTTGAAAAAGTATAGGTAGTCTGTGAACTATAGTATCAAATAAGGAGGTAGGTGTTTGTGTTACAAGATGCTTGGGGCAAATGATAGTGTCACGAAGGCATCAACATTCGGGCAGTCCCAGGCAACCAGGGCACCCTGTGTTTCCTCTGCCTCAGTGCTCTGTCCAGCACTGTGCCACTTGGCAAGGTCATGAACCTGACGGACGGATGAATGAGCACATCTTCGCAATATTTATGATGCTTTGTGTTCCGTAGTATGGGGATCCAGGCAGGTCAAGTATGAAGCCATGGGTTCAGATAACCCCAGTGTGCAATCTATAAGTCAAGGATGAGTCTGCTGGGCATGAACTTCTCTTGAACAGACATCTAGTACTGTCTTCATGTACAATACAGTCAAGTGGTGATATAGTACATATGGCAAAAAGGAACACTTATAATTTAATTTACATATATTATACGCACATATGGATAAGAGGTGGTATGACCATACCTACCTCACTGGAGTTTTCAAAAGAATAAATGAGATAATATTTCTAAGGAATTCAGAAAAGTGTCTGATTTGGGTAAAAACTTAATAAATGTTAGCAATTTATCTTCTTTCTTATTTATTCTCTATTAGTAGCAAGTCCAAAGTCATTCACACAAGATCTTTATCTTGCTTGAATTTCCAAGAACCAGGATTGGTGGTAGGGAAGTTCTTAGTCCAGCCAGGTGAAGAGAGAAAGAACTATATAATCTGATTATTCACTGTGCCTTTTTTTTTTTTTTTTTTTTTTTTATCTCGGCCAAATGACACCATTGCTGAACAGCCTGCATGGTGGATATTGGTCCACTGTCATGGCAATAGTAATCTTGTTCGTTCAGATTCCTACATGGTGTTTACTACTACCAAACACTCAGTCTTTCAAGGTGATAGGGATATTAGCGTGCATTAAACATGCTTAATCTAGTCTGCAAATCTAGACAGTGTGGTATCCAAAGGACCTTCAAGTCTTAGCCATATCCAGTAACAAGCTACCTCTCTTGTAAGAATGAACTATGGCGTAGCTTGATTGCCATTCTGGTCTTCTCCCTAACAATGAGGAATTTTTCTCTGAGGTCTACTCCAGCCAATGATCCTTCATCAATACCATTCCAGTCTACCAACACGGGGATTACTATATATATATATCAGATTTCCAAGATAGATGCAATAATTCCTTCCATTCCTGCATGCATGCCCTTTGCAATATGATTTTGTAACTCTTCCATCAAGATAGACTCTATTTCTCCTCCCTTAAAATGTGAATTTGCCCTATGACTTGCTTTGGCCAAATGAATATGCAGAAGCAAGGCTTGGTACCTTCTGAGCAAAGCCTCAGGAGGCTTTGTATCTTCCATTTTGAAACTTCTGCTGTTTGAATCTATTGTGAGAAGAAGTCTAAGCTTGCATTCTTGATGATGAGAGACCATATAGAGAGAAAGGTGCAGCTGACAGACAGCCCCAACTCCAAATTCATGTACAAGGGTCTCCTAACCACTCAGAAGTAGCCAGATCCCCAGCCAACTATGGTCACGTGAGTGATCCCAAGTGAGGCCGGCAGAATTCTCTTAGGAATTCTCTTGGAGGGATAATATTCTTTCACCAAACTGTAACTACTGTTTTATATTCTTCCTCAGGAAAAGTTTTGTCTTCTGGAATCTATCTGTCTTGTGTGTTTCTCTTTCTTTCTTTCTTTCTTTCTTTCTTTCTTTCTTTCTTTCTCTTTCTTTTAAAATTTATTCTTGAGAGAGAGGAGAGAGAGAGAGAGCAATCAGGAGAGAGGCAGAAAGAAAGAGGGAGAGGGGATCTGAAGCAGGCTCTGCATGGACAGCAGAGAGAGGGAAGCGGGGCTCTGAACTCATGAACCGTGAGATCATGCATGATCTGAACTGAAGGCAAACGCTTAACCGACTAAGTCACCCAGGTGTCCCTCTGTTTCTTTCTTTCTTTCTTTCTTTCTTTCTTTCTTTCTTTCTTTCTTTCTTTCTCTTTCTCCTTTCTTTCTTTCATATACCTATCATCTTTCTATAATCTGTCCATGACTTAAGAAAAATTACATATGTGGCAATTTGCTTTCAGAGACTGCCTTCAGCTCTGAAGATGGAAGTGTCAAGCTTAATTTTTAAATTATATTTAAAATCCTTTTTACTACCAACCATACATCATATGGGTGCACAATAATTTATTAGTCATTATCCATTATTGGAAATTTATTGTGTTTCTAAAATCTTACAACTAGAGTTTTATTAAGAATATATTCTTACATAAATCTTTATTCACATTTCTAGCCATTTCTTCAATACAGATTCCTAGATATACAGTGACTGATTTAAAGGGTATGAAACTCTTTTTAAGCTTTTAGTGACTACTTCAAATTACTTTCCAGATAGGTCCATAGAATTTATATCACTACCAGAAGTATGTAATAGTAAATTTCCTTGCCTCTTAAGGTTATTAACTTTTTAAAAATTTGCTACGTGTTTGATATTGAAATGTGGTGTTTTATTGTTACTAACACTTTTTTTTGTTTAGCAATATTTTCGTAACATTTTTTTTCCTTTTTGAATAATTTTCTTCTCTTTTCCCCTATTTGTAGGGAATGCAGGAGGGGCAGAGAAAGAGGGAGAGAGAGAGAGAAACCCACCCCTGCCCGCTCACCTCCCCCCCCGGCCCCCACACTGGCAGTGCAGAGCCTGACTCCCGGCTCAAATGCGCCAACCATGAGATCATGACTGGAGCTGAAATCAAGAGTTGGACACCTAACCGACTGAGCCACCCAGGCATTTTTTTTAATGTTTATTTATTTTTGTGACAGACAGAGACAGAGTATGAAGAGGGGAGGGGCAGAGAGAGAGAGAGAGAGAGAGCAGAAGCTGAAGCGGGCTCTAGGCTCAGAGCTGTCAGCACAGAGACCAATGTGGGGATCAAACCCATCAACCATGAGATCATGATCTGAGCTGAAGCTAGACGTTTAACTGACTGAGCCACCAGGCACCCCTATGTATTCCTTATTCTAAACAGCATTCTGTTTCAGTTGCTTTTTCTAGTGTCCCTCTTAAAAATTCACACTAGGACACTGAATAAATATTTTAACCAAAAACTAAAAGTTATCAATGATACTTAAAAAGATAATATTTCCTTCCAAAGCAGGTTTTTTTTTTCATTTTTGACATTTTTTGCAGTTTTTAAAGGTTAAGTAGGTTTTAAACTCCAGATTTTTAATTTAAATTATATCTTGATGAGTGAAATAATTTAAAAATATGTTTGAAAAAGAAAAAATATTGTTAAATATTTATTGGATTAAGGAGCCCACGTAATCTGTGATGTGTCTTCCATTTTTCCTGTGTCTTTTGCGAAGATAAGTGTACAAGGATTTTCTAGAATTGAGTGCAAGTTAAAACTTCCTATATAATTCAAGGTTCTTTTTTAGCCAGTTGTAAGGTTGTTTGTAGTAATAAAAGACCACAAATCCAGTGTTCCTGACTCTCAAAATGCTTGGCATAAGGAGTCGGGAAATAGGAATGGATAGCAAATGGTTCTTTGGTGGCTGTAATTCTCATTCCTTCTCTTAGAACAACCCATTCCCCTTCCAACTTTTACCCTATCCATGTGAATATCTAAATGGGTCACAAATATTATCTTGTCCTTAAAACTAACACACACACACACACACACACACACACACACACGCATATTGTAAAATCAATCCCCTTTCTCTTTGAGAGGGAAAAAAAATTGATATCAAAAGGCCAGAAGATATTATAATATTTTTGGTGAATACCTTTTTTGCCTTTTTTGGGATTCTCATTGCCAATGGAAACCTACAACCACATTCCTTCTGAAGAGTTTTGGTTTTAATCATAACGTCAAACTACTCCAGTATGCCCCAATGAAATAACAAGAATTTAAGACCATTTTTCCTAATCTGGATAAAGTTCTTATCCTTGAACCAGGCTGTGGAATTGGGCAAGATCGACATTTTCTCTCCTGCTACAGGTGAGGCTAACATCTCTTGCAGAGGGGAGTTTTCCAAACCTTTCCGAGGATATGAATTAGGACTTGCACAACTGCCCCACAAGTTCGTCAACCAATTTAGAAAAGGTATCGTTCCTTTATATTTTAAATTTTTTAATGTTTATTTATTCTTGAGAGAGAGACAGAGACAGAGCATGAGCAGGGGAGGGGCAGAGAGAGAGGGAGACACAAAATCCGAAAGCAGCCTCTAGGCTCTGAGTTGTCAGCACAGAGCCCATGCCAGGCTCAAACTCGAGAACTGTGAGATCATGACCTGAGTCGACATCGGACGCCTAACGGACTGAGCCACCCAGGTGCCCCGAGGTATCATTCTTTTAAAAATTTGTTTCTCATATATAGCTTTGTCACATGCATTTGGAAATTGTTTTGCAAGTATGTCCTGATGTGGATTCTTCCCATCTCTACATTACATTGGAAAATAGCTAGCATGGAAATTACTCCTTGTGTTCCAAGAAAAGCCCTGATTTTACTTCTGCATGGCTGGGACTCTGCAGGATGAAATGAGAGGTTTAAAGCAAGAATAGAAAAGAGCTAGGGTGTAAGATACATAAATATAGAAATAATGAAAAGAAATGTTGTCACTATCCTCAGATGAGCATATGCTGAGATGAATTCCAGACAATGTCTCTAAATTAATTTTTAAATGAAATCTCAAGAAAATACATTGCTAAATCTAATGCTTAATTAGGTACCTTAAAATAGAAATTTCAAGGTGTTCGTTCCTAAGATTGTGCTTGCTTCTTTTATCAATATTGCTTGACATAACTACATCTTGTTATATGTTAGCTTTCCTGGCACTAAAGGAAATAAGTTGACTTTTAAAACAAAAAAAAGTAATTGATTATTTTATGCACTTAATAATTTTAAGTCTTAGACCTAAGATATGGTGACTGATTTATTTCAGTTGTCCTTTATTTCATAGCTAGCATTAGAATATATAAGCTAACAGCACTTGAGTTTTTAGACTATCTTCTGCAAAGAAGTTATAATCCCCCCACATTCTTATATAAATCAACTAATCAGCATTCTGACCCCTATATAATCCTTAAATGATCATCTGTGTATGTGAATAAATTTTTACCAAATTAACTCTTATTCAATTATACTGTATCTCATTATAAAGTAACTAAAAGAGGCTGAAGAGGTAAATGAGAGAAGAGGGGTATTCTCACTATCTTTAGGAAGATTCTGGAAAGCCATCACATGTTAACATGTTGTATTTAGCTGAGAAAACCTTACAAAGATGTGGAGAAAAATCATTTCTTCCTACAGCTTCACCAAACTGAAGTACAAATTAAGTCCACACACCATTATCCCCATGAAATGAATTCCCTGATGGCCTTCTCTACGCCTTAGATTCCACTGTTCCATTCTCCATGATATATTAAAATGAAATACAAAATAAAAACAAATCAAGAAACCCTCCAGGAAGCTTTATCAGCCAAGAGGTTAGTCCCGATTACCAAAAATTCACAGAAAATAATCCAGAAAACCTACGTATCACCTGCAGGCCTACGGCTACTGTGCTGGCTCAGATTGTTCCTGTTGAAATAGCTCCATTAGTTTGGTGTTGATAGTTGTCAGAAAGTTGCTACATCCATTGTGTGTTTGTGTGTGTGTATACACATGTGTGCACGGAAAAGTGCCATGTGTGTACATATGTGTACATGCGTATGTTTGTGTATATAGGAAATGAACTGTTCAGATACATGAGTTGGCAAATGGTAACAATTGAGACAGAGAAGAAACCAGATTATTAGTGACCTCATGGGCCAGGCTAAGGGGCTTGGGCTTTGTTAAGGGCAACAGAGAATTTAAAGCAGGGGGATAAAATTAAACGGAGTTTAGGTAGCCCATTCTGTGGCCATGTGTTGCAATGAAAGGGGGATGTACGGGGAAAAATTCAAAAGACAGATATGTGTTTGGAGAATTTTGCAAATACAATGAGAACTTGAACCAAAGCCACCATAATGGGAAAAGCAAGGAGCAGAGAGTTGCAAATATCCTTTTGTAACCTAAAGCTTCATAATGCCTAGAATATTTCCAATGGGATTTTAATTCACATATACGAATTTGAATATCCTCTCTTAAAAAACATTATCATTTAGTGTAGGGGTTATAGTAAATAGAGCTGTGGTTTTTGAGGCTATATTTAAAATCAAACTATGATTTAAGACTGTAACTCCACAAGGAGCTCCTTACCATTATTTTCCTCTCTAGTCTTGGATGGATTTATCATTGTTATAGTCATTGATTAGTATTTACTTAATTGGTAGAAACTTAATATTCTGATGAAGATGATCAACAAATCCCTGTTGAAGTTAAATAAATTAACTAACATGAATCAATGATTTTGATTTAAAGTCTGATAGATCACTTTGCCAACATTTGAGGCTGGCAAAATTTTTTTTTTCTTTTCACTACTGTAAAATTAGTATGGGGGGGGGGATGGGGAGTGTCCACACTGTGGCTAAATAAATGCATTAACCAGTAGAGAGTGACCCTCACTACCAAGTAATTCCAAAGATTAAGGGAACCAAGTCATTTAAACTTCCAAGGGTCATTAACCTCATGGCATGATTTTTTCAAGTGACTATAAAGATGCTCTCTTAGTTCACCAGGTCACAATGTTTGAACCCGCAAGTGGTTTCTGTATGACTGGCAGGTTGGAGAGCTGAAGGGGAACAGGGAAGAGATTTCGAGTGGTCAATCTGAAGCAGTAAGAAGCTGTGTCTGTGGATTTGGACAAGCTTTGAGGATTTGGAATGAAATGACAAAAATGATTATGCTCTGTGTGGCCAGGCTACTTGGAGAGAGCAAATTAAAGCCCCATCCTCACCCCCAGAGCTGCTGTGTATGGGTTTTAATGCACAGCCTTTTCACTTCCTTCCTCTGAACTGAGACAGTGGCTTTTGTTACTTCTCCAACAGTTTTCTAAAAAAGAAGAAAGAAGAAAGAAAGAAAGAAAGAAAGAAAGAAAGAAAGAAAGAAAGAAAGAAAGAAGAAAAAAATCACGAAATAAAATCTAGATAATTGCATCTCCCAAGGATTTCTGGAAAAATACAATAAATCATATTGCCAAACCAAAGTGCTGATGTAAAAGAACATAAGTAAAAATAAATAAATAATAAAATGGAATGAGTCCTCGCTCATAATGTCCCCCCCACTTAAAAAAAAATGTAACTATGACTTTAACTGATTTCCAATGCTTCCTCGTTCTTAGAAAATATTGAGAACTACTTTTTAAATCCATAAAATATTGCAAAGGAAGATTGTATTTAAATAGATTCCTTTGGTTGTTGGGTGAAATGATTAGCAAGCCTTGGTAAAATAACTTATTGAGTAATAAGAACTTATCCATTTCCCGCGGTATGTGGGTTTTCCTTTCTGACTCTCTGAGAATCCCACAATTATAGGTCATCACTTAATAAAAATGAAAATCAGCTTGCATGCCCTTGTTTCTAAAAAGATGAACATGGTATATAAGGAAAACGACTTTCTTTTAGCATTTTAAATTAAATGTCCTAGAAGTTGTAATATGATTTCCCTCAAGTTCTCTTAAATTAATATTTAAAACTGTGTATTTGGTGTTAATATTTGGTTGTAACATGGGCTTATGAAAATCTAATAGGGAAAACATAGAAATAAAGTCTGCGGCAGTGGTGTTAACTCTTGATTTTTTTCTATGAGCATGAATTGTGCAAGGCTATAACAAGGCCTGCTAATCAGCTGCTCGAAGAAGGTATGTCAATGTATGGCTCCCACATGGTTTGAAAGCATCAAGTTTCTAGGCATTTGATCAATTGAAAGACACAGCACTATGAGAAACAGTTCCAAAGGAATGAATTCTTTTGGTGGTCATCTGGAAAACAGCACAGACATGCTCAGCTTACAGTTGGCCTAGGAATAAGGATATTGATGGGCACGTTTGTCTAGATCATATACCCCATTCGTTGCTTGAATCAACTGAGCTAGAGGCAACTTTTCAGCCTGTGAACGTTTAATATAAAAGAATTTCTTTAATATGCAATGTTCTTCGTATTGCCATAAAGCGATGTTAACATTTTCATTCTGTGAATAATGATGGACCCGCTCAGTGTGTTCTTGGACACTTGCTAACATATGTATCCATTTCATTATGTGTTTCAAGATAAGATGAGGTAGGAGTCAAATCATTCATGTTCTAAAAGGAAGCTCATCATTAGGTTAGTACATGTAAGAAACATATGGCAAAGTGAAAAGGCACCACCGTTCTATGTAGACTCTTCGCCATTTACCCAGGGTGAGGCAGGATAGAATGAGGCACATATTAGAAATGAACACTCATTTTATTCCTGTTACTATCACAACCCTCTCAGTAGAATGAAAATTTGAATAAACAGGATGATGATCCATATTGCGATTGTAGTCTCTCAACAGACACTTGTCCCAAAAAGCCTTTTATTTCAAGGGTTTTTACCATGTTGTTATCATTTGGTTTGAGATTGTTTATATTCATCACTGATGTCACATACTGGATATGTCCCTTGCACCACAGATGCTGCTGGATTTATCTTTGTGTAGCTAAAACCTGGCATGATTTCTGTAACGTAAGAAACACTCAATAAATTTGTTTCCATTGTTTTGTTTTGCAATGAAAAAAAAATGAATATTACATCCAACATTCCTAATCATAAAACACATCTCTCCTGTTGGATGTAAATATTACCCACACTTGTAAAAATGAACTTTATTAGGTTGAGTATGAACAAGAGAGATGGAGGGAGAGAGAGAGAAAAGGAGAGCAAGTAGGAGCAGAGACAGCAAGGAGGAGCTGTTTGCTCTCTATATTTGATAAATCTACGCTTAATAAACTGATAAATTCTCACTCTTTTACATTTTACCCTAACCTCCTCTTTTGTGAAATTTGTCCTACGAATTAATTTCCCTGGAATAAGTCAATCAGAATGGAAATTGGAGCAGACATATGAACAGTATAAACAATATTGTTCGGTCACACACACACACACACACACACACACACACACACAAAACCTTATGTAATGTTAGAGATGATAAAAACTTAGAGAACATTTTCCCCAGCTCATTTTTCACAGGGGAGTATCTATGAAGCGCTCTGCAAGGAGAAATGAGCTTTTACAGTCAAACACACCTGGATTTTAATTTTAGGACACCTGCTTCTTTCTAGTGTGGGGGATTTAGGCATGATGCTACCTGACCTCTTTAAGTTGCCCTTTATTCATCTATGAAATTGGCATAATAATACTAATTTATATTATGTATGTTATTGAAATGTGTGTTAGTGAAATGATATACCTAAGGTATATGCTGCTGTGTGTAGAACATAGACACATGCTACTTTTAGCATTTATTTTTTATGGATCATACATGATAACAAGGTGGTATTTTTGTTTATGGCTTTATTGTGAATGTGTTCTTATAGACATTTCTTATTGGCTTTAAATTTTACAAGGAATTATCATCAAAGTCAATAAAATTGAAGCCTGTTGGGTTTTGTCTTTTAAGGGTGCCTGATGAATTGAGAAGGATCAATGTGAAGTTAAAAAAGAGACATTGCAATAAGAAAAGGGGACCCAAGTTCAAGTCCCCTGTCTAACACCCTTTTAGTATGAATTTGAACCAGTCACCTGATATTTCTGGGCCCCAGTTGTTTTACCTTGGAGATATGAATAACATGATCTCATCTGGAGGAAGGCAGAAATCTGGGCCAAATATTTAGTTTGTCTTGTTCTTCCCAGATATGAACTTTATGTTACTAGGAATGATTTTTCTGTCATAGTTTAGAAACTGTATTCATTTTTTTTCTTTTCCTTTATTCATTTTTAAGGCGAAGTCATCATGGGCCAAGTGGAAAGGAGGTGGCCCAATAGAACTTCCTATACTGAAGAAAATGTTCTGTAACAGTAATCAATATGGCAGCCCTCCAGACACATGAACGGCCACTGAACACATGAAATATTGACAGTGTGATTAAAGAACTGAGTTTTTTATTTGACTTAATTTTAATTAATTTAAAATTTAATTTAAAGAGCCATATATACCTGGTGGTTAGAGTATGGGACAGCACAGACTCGATTATAGAAAAGCATCAAGTCTGATGTACCTCATAGGACTTGTTAATGTATTAAAATAAATTTGGTAAATTAGGAGAGTTATTCTTTTTTGGAATAACAATATATGTAACCTCATGATAGCAAACAGAGGTTCTGAAAGAAATCCAGTTATAGACAATAGAGCTTTAAACATGGAAAGTGGTGACTTCCTTTCGTTTATTTGTATCTTTAACTTAGGTTCTTTGAAGTACTTTTCTGTTGTGTTAAAAATGAGTGTTCCTGATGATAGCTTCAGGATGGGAAGCCAATGGGCTGGGTTCCCACCCCAGCCTATCTTGACTACTTTTTATTTATAGGTTACAAACAGCAGTGGATGAAGAAAAGTATGGGAATTTTGTAGAGTAGAATTTGGAAATTTGTAACATGGGTAGCCTCAGTTTTAGATAACATATGAAACAAACAAAAAAGGAAAACTATTTTGAATTGCAGTAGGTTACACAAGAAAAAGTAGATGACCTTTTAGACATCTGGAAACTGCTTTCAAAATCTTGTAGTAAATATCTTAATATTTAATATTTCTCTGTTTAAAATACTTAGTATTTCTTCATTTATTTCAACTAAAGTTGAAGTACAAAATCCAGATTTTTTTTTTGTTGTTCAAAAACTCTTATTTATTCCTGTACAGTCCGTTAAAAAAGATTACAAAATAATCATTTCAGTGTTTACATTTCACAAAGCACTTCTGTAAGCGTCTGCCAGCATTTGCCTCTCACAATGGAACGATCCCATGATTGGCATATCACAGAGGATTTTTTTTTTAATTAATGAAACTGAGTTTTTAGACAGCTCAAGTGACTCCCATGGTCACATACTGAAAAGAACCAGAATCAGAACTACAATCTGAGTCTTTTCTCCTATACTTTCCCATCTTATGGGAAATGCTTACAGCACCAGTGCTATGCTTATAACACCGATTAGATGGTTTTCTCTCAAAAAGCCAATATGCCACTGAAAGGGACACTGCCTTCCTGTCTAATACACGCTTTTATTGGGTATATGATACTTTGCTCTAGAGCAATTCTCCTTTTTGGAAGCTTGCAAAGCACAGAACACAAGCCCTAACATATGTGACTTATGGTTCTGAGAATCATTCCCTTTCACACTTGCTTTGTGAATCATATTTGTTTGGGAGTTGTTTTGCTCTATTTGGATTTGTTTTTCTTTGTCTTCTCTCGCCCCCAACAGAGATTGCTTACTGGAGGCCCTCACAATGCAGGTTTTATTTTAAAACTGTAATTAAAAATACAATTTCCATTGTGCAAGTCTGGCTGAGCTGTCCTTCTTTCAACACACAACCTCCAGGAATCTCCACTGTATGACATGGAGCCACTTTCAGTGACAGTTTATTAGGAGGTTTTGAGCACGTGTACCTTGGGCCTAACAGAGGTGTAGAAAGTCTTTAGCATGATGTAATAGTAAACACGTGACATGTCCTTCTGATGTTTCCTTGTAAACCAACAGCCCTTAATGGAAAACTCTTCTAAGCAGATGTTTGTAACTTTAGCATTGGTATTGCTTAGTCAAAAGTATGGTGGGTCTTTGAACATTCTTCACAGAGTGTCTTGCTCATGAGTCTTGACTTTATGGGCAATGTTTATGTTCAACATTACAATGAAACTCTTTATGGGCTATAAGTTTTGACATTACTCACAGGATCTCCAAGTTAGAAAGCATTTAATGCATCAAACCCTCTCTGAGCTATACATTTTCTTTCCTTAATATTTTCATCTTTTTAAATACTAAAGCAATTATGGGAATAAATACAACTATAAAATGCGAAAAGGTTAAAAATAGTCAGGAATAGTCACACTTTCCAAGATGTGATATCCAATATGTCCAGAAATGTGCCTGAATGTGTTCAAATAAATATAAAAATAGTTACACGGGTCTTAGTCTGAAAATGGACTCCACAGATAGGAAACCTTAGAAAATATTTAAAGAAGACAAATGATTGCAAAATTGAATGTATTGATTATCTGTTTACGAAAAAAGCTTTTTATGCCATTGTATTATGGTTCATGTTGAAAAGCATGCTCTGTCTCTAACATGTAAAATCCGCATATTCGAGTATGCCGAGTCAGAGCTATGGAGGGAAACCACACTGAATTTTAACCTACTGATTGAGTTTTTGTTTTTTGTTTTTTGTTTTTTTTTAATTTTTTCTTGCCCTTAGTATTTAGTTTTTATTGTTATTTTTTTAACATTTATTTATTTTTGAGACAGAGAGAGAGCATGAACAGGGGAGGGGCAGAGAGAGAGGGAGACACAGAGTTGGAAGCAGGCACCAGGCTCTGAGCCATCGGCCCAGAGCCCGACGCAGGGCTCGAACTCACGGACCATGAGATCGTGACCTGAGCTGAAGTCGGACGCTTAACTGATGGAGCCACCCAGGCGCCCCCTGATTGAGTTTTTTAAGAAGACATGAAGAGTTGCTAAGTCCAGAGGCTTTAATAATGATGATATTCAGATGGACACATACCTAAAATTAAGTTATCAGTTACGTATCATTGCACCCACATATTGAATGTAGAAAATACAAGAGGGTAGAGTGAGGTTCTCAGAACAACGGGGAGAAGGGAGAAGGGATTCTCGAATTTCTACTATGGCCATTGAGACATACCTCAAAGAATGAGAAGAATTTCCGTTAAATGAAGTCACAGAAGAGCCATAGGAATAAAACTGGACACACAGGAACTTCTCCTTTATACTGTGGAGGAATCTACACATCGTTTCACTCCAGTCCACTCTCACCCACGTTCCCTGCCTTTCTCTGCAGTGAAGACAGGACAGCTGAAAGCCAACCCTCCAGATTCCTTGGGGATTTCTGGGGAAAACTTTTTCCTGCTTCGACAAGTACCAGGTCTTCCTCTTTCTTCAGCAGGAATCGGTCTCAATGACAGCAGCATTCATGCCAGGATGAAGGAAAAGGCTGAGACATCCTAAGAAGTCATGTCCTGCCCCCAGTGGGCCATGGCCAGCCCCTGTCTCCCACCAGCTTTTATGTTGTACAACAAGTAGCAAAACAGTATACACTTCAACTTCTGCTTACTCAGGGTTCTGGCCTTGTAATCAAATATATCCTCTGACATAGTCCTGGCGAGAGAGACCTAGAGAGAGAGAGAGAGAAGAAAAGAGGAGGGAAGAGAGGAAGTAAGGAATGACAGTGTGTAATTTAGGATGTATCCCACTAAGAATGTGACAGATCTGTGTAACGTAATCCTCACAAAACCCACTGAAGCCCCGTTTTCATCCCCATTTCACCAGTGGGGTAAGTGACTACCCATGAGGTGACCAATCTTGTCCATGTCATACACCTAAAATGCTGTGGCAGCTGGTCCACATGGCGAACTGCTTTGCCACATTGCCTTTGACTTAAAATAGAAGGAGCCCAGGGGTAGATTCTGCACAAAGAGTGGACACATGCTGGGGTAGAATATAGGGCTCGAAAAAGAGGTCGGTTTGGCATCGTTTTTCCACAGTCAATGGCGGAGACTGTTCAAGGAAGTCTTCAAGGGAGGGGCCTGTGGCAAATGAAGAGGATTTCCAAAGGAACAATGGCACCCAAGGGTGCTGTTAGAGGTTAAAAGACAAAGTGATTTCACAGAGAAAGTGAATAAAAGACACACAGTGGGGAGGAAGCTCACAGGGTTCAAAGTCAACAGGATGATGTGAGCTACATCAGGATCTCCTCTCTCTGCGATAAATCCCACAGAGAAATGGGGGTTGTTTCGTCTCCTGGAACAGCACCATCCAGAGGAAATATCTGTGATAAAGAAAGTGTTCTGTGCCTATGCTTCCTTACGCAGGAACCACAGGACACACATGATCTTGAAATGTGGTTAGTGCAGCTGAGCGATTGAATTTTTAATTTAATTTAAAATTTAATTGAAATCACCACAGAAGGCTCATGGCTACTGTGTTAGGCAGCACGGAGTAAAACCACAGGACTACAGGGAGAGGTGAAGGGTATAGATTCACCTCAGTTTGATGTCTGCTCACAAAAGAACATAAATCTCAAAATATAGACTGTTAGGACCTTGTCAGGAATTCAGTCTGGGGTTAGATGGTGTAGGGAAAACAGATGTTCCAGGCATTTTTTTTTTTTTTTTTGGTGCTATTGAAAGAAAAGAAAATCCTCATTTCTTTCTTATCACGAACTTGTTTGATACATTTCTTTTCTTTTGTGTATTTTCAAGCTTACTTTCTGCTTGCTTTGTAAGTGTATTATTATTCTCCCATATTAAAAAAAAAAAACAAAAAAACAAAGGGCACTGGATGATTCAGCCTGTGAAACGTCTGATTCTTGATTTCAGCTCAGGTCATGATCTCATGATCATGAGGTCAAGCCATACGCTAGGATCTGCGCTGACAGCCAGAAGCCTGTTTGGTATTCTTTCTCTCCCTCTTTCTCTGCCCCTCCCCTGCTCCCATGTTCTTGCTCTCACTCTCTCTCAAAATAAATAAATAAATTCACACAACAACAACGATCACCAATAATAATAACAAAACACTCTGTCTGCATTGTGTGTTTCTCCAGCTACCTTTCTCCTTCCTCACATTGTCAAACCTCTTGAAAGAGCACCACATCACAAGCATTTTCACATCCTTGTTCATCCTTTATTCATCCTCAGCCCTCTGATCTTGGCCATCTTGCTGAAAATCTGAGCATCCCACGGAAAATACCAATGTTGACAAATCCAAGGGCACTCCTGAGTTTTAATCAAACCTGAGCTATGTGTCAGCATCAGCCCGTATTAAACACTCCCAGAAAATATTTTCCCCAGTGGCTTCGGTAACACAATTAAGCTGGGTCTCTTTGTTCTTCCTCTCTGTCTCTCTGTTTTATAATTTTTTGTCAGCTCATTCTTCTACTTTTAAATGCTGAGGCTTCCCCGGATTCTCTTCTTAATGTTCTTGTTTTTTCCCACTGCAAACAGTCCCTGGTGTCTCTCATTGATTATAATAATCTCTAATAATACTAATACTTTACATCACCCACAGTTCCAAGCATTTTACAATTATTAGTTTATCAAATTTTTATAATAATGCTATGACGTAGGTAGTACTCTTGGCCCATTTTATAGATGAGAATACAGAGGCTCTCAGAGCTATTTCCTCAAGGTTAAATAGTGGGTTCAGTTATGGGGATGGAAATTAAATTCAACAGTGTAGCAAAAGGATCTGTTTCTTACCCTCTGTACTGCACTGCCTACATTATAAGTTCATTAATCCCTTGAATCTTCTTACTGTGGCAATATCTTGCACACATAGATGGGTTCATGTATGTCCATCCAGATAACCCAATATGTCAGAAAAATACCTTCCTAGGAACTCCAATATGCTGACTGCCTGCATGAAAGTTCCAGTGTTTTCTCAAAATGAACAAAGGCGCAAGGAAGGTACTATCTCTCAGTCTACCTCATCACCTCTGTATCAGAAGATGAATATCACCAGCCACCTGCGAGTGCAGGTCAGAATCCAGGTCATTCTTCATTTTTCCAATTTTTTATTGTGCCAAAATACACATAACATTAAATTTATTGTCTTCACTATTTTAAACGTATAGTTCAATGACCTTAAATACACTCATAATGTTGAACAAATATCACTCCCAACCATCTTCATAGCTCTTTTCGTCTTGTAAAACTAAAACTCTACACCCATTAAACAGTGACTCTCCATTTACCATACCCACCCTACCCCCCCCACCCAGTATCTGGCAACTATGATTCTATTTTCTGTCCCTATAAATTTGACTACTCTGTGCATCTTATATAAGTAAAATCATCAATCTCGTTATTACAGTCATATTCAGATCTTCTATTTAGTCTTGAAGGCTTTGTGTTTCTAGGAATTTGTCAGGTGATCATTGTTAACACTATTTTCACACCCTATACCATCTCATCCTTTGTATCCTTCTGTGTTTTCCCATAGTTCAGGACTATATCATTTCTCAGTAGAATTACTATTATACCTTCCCATTTGATCAACCCATCTCAACTCTACCCGGCCTCCTCCCCCAACACACGCAAACACATACACACACAGACGAAACCCAGATTTAAAACTGTGGCTAGGGGTGCCTGGGTGGCTCTGTTGGTTGAGCGTCCAATTTCGGCTCAGGACATGGTCCCACGGTTTGTGAGTTCGAGCCCCACATCGGGCTCTGTGCTGACAGCTCGGAGCCTGGAGCCTGTTCCAGATTCTGTCTCCCTTTCTCTCTGCTCCTCCCCCGCTCACACTCTGTCTCTGTCTCTCTCAAAAATAAAAAACATGTCGGGGCGCCTGGGTGGCGCAGTCGGTTAAGCGTCCGACTTCAGCCAGGTCACGATCTCGCGGTCCGTGAGTTCGAGCCCCGCGTCGGGCTCTGGGCTGACGGCTCAGAGCCTGGAGCCTGTTTCCGATTCTGTGTCTCCCTCTCTCTCTGCCCCTCCCCCGTTCATGCTCTGTCTCTCTCTGTCCCAAAAATAAATAAACGTTGAAAAAAAAAAATTTAAAAAAAAAAAAATAAAAAACATGAAAAAACAACAACAACAACAACGACTGTTGCTAGACTCATGTTTCTGAAATGCAAAACAGATTAACTCTTTTTCTTGTTTAAAACTCCTTAATTGGGCTGCCTGTGTGGCTCAATCCATTGAGCATCCAACTCTTAATTTTGGCTCAGGTCATGATCCCAGGGTTGTGGGAACTAACTAAATAAATAAATCTCTTTAATTCTTTCCCATTGCACAGTATCAGGAATTTGCAAATGTTTTAGCATGCCAGGCGAACTCCTTCACCATGGGCTCTTGCCTGTTGCTTCCACCTGGTCTCCTGAGCCACGCCCGTGTGCAGCTTCCTTTAGCTTCTACAAGTTGCTCCCTAAGAACAACTTTGGCCTTTTCATCTTGGCATTTGTCATTCTTTTGCCTCAAAGTACTTTGCCTCTCTTGTACATCATCTTTGTCCCAGGAACTACTCTTTTGCACTCCCCGCACACCGTGCCTTTCAAAATTTACCTGCTGTGCTTCAGCATATAACTCTGTGTTTCCCCACTACCTTCAAGGGATGGGACTGTGTAACCTTCTTTTTCCCCCCGACAGTGCTATACTGCATTGCCTAGTCCATGATGAATTCTCAGTAAATGTTTGATGAATGGCTGAATGAATGCAACTACACTTTCTTAGCACTGCCCCACCACTTAGGAATACCAGAATGGAGACAGACGCATCCATGAAATTTACAATGAGAAGATAAGAATCACCAGCCTTACCTGTCACCCGTTGTTAACAGTCCTGAAACTCCTCTGTTGTAGGCATGCTTTTTCTCACATTTTGGGGAGAAAAATGCCACCCTGGAGATTATCTCTTCTTGGTGAAATGCCACTGGCAAGTCTTCAGGAGGAGAAGGGTGGGGCCCCAGGGGGAGGAAGGACCACACACAATCAGCAACAGTTGGAGATTTTCCTTCCAGCCTCATCCCTTACTGCACCCACTTCAAGAATGGCCTCAAGTCTGGCAGTTTTTTCTAAGACAGTTATTAGAAAACATGTGAAGAACCCAGAAAATGTATGATTTCTCATGAAAAAGACAATCTCTGTGCATTGTTTACAGCACAGTGAGTTAAGGAGGTATTTTCTATTCTTTGGAACAAAATGTTGGGAAATAAATGTGGGCTATGTTGATCTTTACAAGTAGTGAAAAAATAGAAAATGAAAAAAACAACAACAATTTGATGCAAAAACTTTACTGTGAACCAGAAGAATAAAGTTGTGTACTTATTTCTTGAATTGGAGCTCTTTTTAATTATTGATCAGCAACTATTTACAAAGCATACTTCTGCCTGTGTGGGCAACATACACATGAAGCTCAGTAATGTTAACACTACTACCAATAATGACAAAAGCGAATACAAGTTTACTATTTACCAGGCATTTTTCTAAGTGCTTTACATATTCTAACCAACAGCTCAGTAAATTAATCACTAGTTTACAAAGGACTTTTCAAATAAATCACCTAGTTTAGGTAGTTTTTAATACTTATCCATTGTATGGATGGCCAAACCAAGGCCCTACGTGGTTAAGGTTCTTCCTCAAGATCCTGCAGCTAGTAAGTGTGAAAGCCAAAACTCCAGGGTATCTGAACCAGCATCACTGGATTCAAAAGAATTCTATGGGATGATGTTTCCAGGGTTGAACATAGCGCTTCACCTCCCTGTTCTCATGGGAGCTGAATCTGAAATTCTGCAACTTTGTGTGGACACACGTTTTTTTTTGTTTGTTTTTGTTTTTGTTTTTTGTTTTTGGTTGTTTTTTGTTTGTTTTTGTTTTTGTTTTTACCTATTCATTAAAGTGTTAGTCTTAATGTATGAAAGTACCTGACTACTATTATATATAAAGTTGTGTATAATTCAATTCACAAGTATAGAAACATCCCTTAACATCCTTAGGCCAAGTCAACCAATCTTGCTCCAGTGAGAAATCATCCCATGCATGCCAAACGTTTTTCTGTGCCTGTGTCTGGCTCTGATTTTAAGGAAAGAAAAGGAATGCATCCGGTCATCCATTGATCAGATATGCAGCTCCCACTATGTGCCTGGTATTGTGGTAAGGGTTAGGCAGAGAGATGGTCAATTGTTAGAGGACAGACCCAAGTGTATGCGGCATCATCAAATCATCCATTTTAAGTTCTAGAATGAGCTGTACTCATTTCTTGCCACTCTTTTTGTGCTTATTTTTTCATGGATCTTTTTTTTTTTTTAATTTTTTTTCAACGTTTATTTATTTTTGGGACAGAGAGAGAGCATGAACGGGGGAGGGGCAGAGAGAGAGGGAGGCACAGAATCGGAAACAGGCTCCAGGCTCTGAGCCATCAGCCCAGAGCCTGACGCGGGGCTCGAACTCAAGGACCGCGAGATCGTGACCTGGCTGAAGTCGGACGCTTAACCGACTGCGCCACCCAGGCGCCCCTTTCATGGATCTTAAATGGTTTTCTTATCACCTGACTCCGTGAGAAACCTAAGCCACAAATATTCACGAGAAAAAAGAATGTGATAGATTTGGGAAGACATGAGCATTAGAGAGCAATGGCAAGAAAAGGAAAGAAAGTCATTATGTATGGAAAATAACTAATTGCAAATATAAGAAATGTTTGGAGAAATATGAAGTCAGGTGAAGAATAAGAAAGGACATTAGGGTCACATATGGACCTATCATATCTCTGTGGGGACAAGTGTTTACATTGGTGCCCAGTTCCTGCTTAGAAGATAAGCCACACCTGGTAGTCATAATGGCCCCTACAGATATGGGACCAGGTGATATCCTTAGTACCTGGGCCAGGCTAGACCTGGGTCATTTAGTCCAGTAACTAGTTGTAATATAACCAAGAAAAAAAAAATCAGTTTCTTCTTGGCGTCTTCTTAAAAGACGCCTATCAAAAATCTACTGAAAGCATTACACTTTGAGAAATGTGCCAATGCATCAAGTATACAAGGAGCGAAGGGACAAGGAAAGCAGATATTTACAGGAGGGAGTGAGAGCACTGGAATGAGATAGACTAAAATGAAAGAAAACTATTTTCTTCAACTGGTTTGGTCTGTGTTTTTGTTTGAAACAGTGAGTGTGCTAAGAATGAGGCCGGGGCTGCAGTGGGTTCAGGTAAAGGAATGAAGAAGACTGTGGACAGCCGGGAAACTGGACACTCAAAGCAAAGATAGGGTTGCAGAGGGAGATGCTTATAAGGGAAGATGAGACCACATAGTGCGGTGCCTCAAAATCACTTCAATGTTTGAGTTTTCTATTCACATGCAAACAAACAAAATGTCAGAGTTCTGTTGCCTGATCAGCTTTGGAAGCCTCAAATCTAAGTGGGCAAGCATTAGACGCTCTGCATTCAATCACTGCCCACAAGTCTCTCTGACCTTCAAAACAAATAGTGCATTTCCAGAGATCTGGAGAGCAGAGGGAAAGCCTCTTGTGTTCCATCCGATATTATGCGAGACGCTCAGCTATATGATGTCCGCTATCAAACAAAAGAGCCAGCTGCAGCAGTGTCATCCAAAATCAGAGACCTTTCCGGTTAGATGCCTCAGGGGTAAAAAAAAAAAAAAAAAATGCATTGTTTATTTTCAATGAAAATAGAACTCAAGCTAGGAGAAAAAGCCCCTGGCCTTTCACTGTTTAAAGCCCCTAATAAAATAAATAAGTATTGCTTCCTAGTGTCATTCATATAAGGAAGTAGAGTCAAGGGATAAGTTTCAGGTGTGGGGAATGAGAACAATGGAAGAGGAGGTGAGGAGAAGAGGAATAAGAGAAAGAAGAGGAAGAAAAAGAATCATGGGGGGAGGGAAGGAACGTGGGTGGAGAATAGAGAAAAGATTACAAAGAACGTTCCTTCCCGTGCTAAAATATTTTACATGTATTATCAAATATAGCCTCACAACTGCCCTGGGAGGTAGGTTCCTATAATTATATGCATTTTATTTATTTATTTATTTTAAAAAAAATTTTTTTTTCAACGTTTATTTATTTTTGGGACAGAGAGAGACAGAGTATGAATGGGGGAGGTGCAGAGAGAGAGGGAGACACAGAATCGGAAACAGGCTCCAGGCTCCGAGCCATCAGCCCAGAGCCCGACGCGGGGCTCGAACTCCCGGACCGCGAGATCGTGACCTGGCTGAAGTCGGACGCTTAACCGACTGCGCCACCCAGGTGCCCCAATTATATGCATTTTAAAGAAGAGAAAGGCAAGGCTTCAAGAAGTTATGTAAGTTATCCATCATCTCATACCAAGAGGTAGAGCCAGACCTCCAACCAAGTCAACCGGCCACCCAAGCCCATGCTTGCAAGATGAACTCAAAGACCAGAGAGAAGTTTCAAGCTATCTCCATTTATGCCCCCGCCTCCCAAGATAGGTAAGTAGGGGTAAACATTGAGCATACCAGTGTACCCAGAGAGGTCGCTTTCTTTTTTTTTTTCTTCTTTCTTTCTTTCTTTCTTTCTTTCTTTCTTTCTTTCTCTTTCTTTCTTTCAGAAGTGGCTTTTATAACAGGCGAAAATTTAGAAAGATAAATTTTAATCAAGTATTTCACACGCTATATGTGAACAGAGTCAGTTATGATTTTTAAAAAATGCCCTCTTTTCTCCCAATCTCACCCAATTGTTTACTTAAAAGTGATGCAGTTATTTGAATTCTCACATAAAGAAGGGAGACATGTAGAAGCTCTCAAGGAAGCAAGAAAAGGAAGGAAGGAATTTTTACAGGAGAAAAAAATCACCTACTAGCTTAAAACTGAAAACAGAAAGAGCTACATTTCCAGTGGTTTCCAAGACAGGAGTCTCTGTTTCCCACTATTTGAGAATGATTAATGAATTGACCTCCTGTGTGCCACTTTGAAAACACACCAAATGTGCTTAGTTTGGCAGACCAGTGGAGGAAGAACTATTCATACAGAACAAAAAGGGCTGCTGTTTGCCAGTAGCTATTAACTTGTGGCTATATCAACACTTGTGCTGTTAACAATAATCTTATCCAAGAGTCTATTCTTGTAGAACCTCGAGGGTTGAAGAGATGTTTTATTGGCAGCATCCTAAGCCTATAAGTAGCAATATGTTTTGACAGAAGGAAGCTACACAATTCTCACCTAGTCTTGAGTTTGCTTTCTTATGAGATAGTCTGAGGCTGGAAATAAAAAGCATGCTCCCCTCCCTTCTCCAAAGAAATAGATTTTGTACTCAAACCCTGATGTTCCAATTTCTTTTAAATTTTTCATTCCTCACAGATCCTTTAAACTTGTACCTTCTAGGCTTCTGAATCCAAACCTCCCACATGGATGCATTTTTCAACCTTTGCCTACAAGAGCGCTTGACAATATTGATGTGGTCTCAAGATTACATCTATTTCGTGACCAACTACTGTTGAAATTCCTCCTCTTGTTGTCATATGCTGGCTCTTAGTTTGGGGAGAAACTACAAACCTCTGCCTAAATTGAAAGTTTTTCGTCTTGAAACAATGCCCAGAGCTAGAAAAATGAAAATCGGGAGCAGTGGCAAACTAACTTTATAATAGAAAGTGGAAGAAATAGCCTAGGGCACAGGTAGAAAGATCTATGGGGAATTAATCATTTCTGTCTACTGCGGCCAGCATGGAGTTTAAAGGCAAGAGGGTAAGTGTTAGGAGTGGGCAACAATGGGTCCTGGACAAGGAGTTGTTACGTGCGTCTGGCAATTTGTTGATTCCATATTCTGAGTATCTCTGTAGTTCCAAGTTTCACTCATTAGAACTTTTGTGTCTTTCATTCCACCCATTTATGCCACAAATATCCACTGAGTGTTTATAACTTATTGATAACTGTGCTAGGTACTGGGGCCACAAAATACGGTGCCACAACTTCCGAGCCACCAAGGAGCCCACGTTCTGTGAATGGAGATATGAGCAGACTATAAGGGGTAATATACAAAGGCTATGCAGACGGGGTCGGCTCTGGGACCAAAGACTTAAGGCCCTCAACCTAAAAGAGGGGGCGGGGTGATGAGAAACTTCAGTTCTGTTTAAGAAAGAAAGAATAGAAATCAAAGAAAACACTTCCAGGTATGAAGGAAGATCATGTAAGGTCAGAATTGTAAGAAATGCTGAATGAAACATAAGTGGTTCAGTAGAATTGGAATAAACCTGCCTGGATTAGTAATAAGAAGCTACCCATCATGAGATGTGTTGAAATGAAGGATGGCGGGGTGTCTGGGTGTCTTAGCTACTTCAGCGTCAAACTCTTGGTTTCGGCTCAGGTCATGATCTCAGGGTTGGTGAGTTCGAGCCCCGCCTCAGGCCCTGTACTCATAGTGCGGAGTAGGCCTGGGATTCTCTGTCTCCCTCTCTGCCCTTCCCCAACTCGTGTTCTCACTCACTCTCTCAAAAATAAATAAAACATTAACAAAAGAAAAAAGAAAAGGAAAGAGGGTACCTGGGTGGCTCTGTTGATTAGGCGCTCGACTTTGGCTGAGGTCATGATCTCACGGTTCCTGGGTTTGAGCCCCACATCAGGCTCTGTGCTGACAGCTCAGAGCCTGGAGCCTGCTTCGGATTCAGCGTCCCCCTCTCTCTGCCCCTCCCCTAGTCACACTGTTCTCTCTCTCTCAAAAGTAAATAAACATTAAAAAAAAAAAAAAAAGAATGAAATGAAGGATGCCAAGAATGGAACTCAAAATATTCTAGGCTGAAATAATGGTTCCCTGTGGTTATTTAACATGAGGCATATTACTTGTGCTTAATTATTCATTCTGCAAGTATTTGTTTTGAGCATACTACGTGGCAGCTCTCAGTGATGGTCTAGTGATAAGGAAGGGATATGGGATAAGAGAAACATGATGGCGTTCTGAATCTTCCACACAAAAGAAGTGCTGAATTTACAAATTATTGTCCCTAGCCCTACAGATGCTGCCGTCTTCTCCCTCATGAGTCCTTTAGTACTAGTCGCGGTGCGATCGCGCAGGCAGGTATTTCCTTTCTAGGAGCCCTGCCTATGGGACCCCACTGCATTTGAATGTAGCTGTCCCTCATGGATATGGCAAAGCAAGAAGGAGGCACAAGTTCAGGGTCACCGTGTTGACAGGCTGGTGCTTGTTCTGCCACATTAACTGTTCTTGGAAAAAACATTTCATTTCCACCTTAATTTTTTTTTAACTTGTCCAGTAAATGGATTGCACGTGACGCTTTTTAAGATTTTAATTCATCTCATAATTCCTAGGTACAGCGAAGAAAAACCCATGGATTTCATTTTTGTTTCAGTGACAAACTTTTTCTGAAGAGTGAATATTTGTAGAGCGCTCAGCTTGATATTCAGATGATAATATAGATAACGAGTAAGACTTCTGGTGGAAAACCAACACTCACAAGCATTTGCTGAGCACATATGAGGTATTAAAAAGACAGTATTCACGTGTATTAACTTTTCAATCCTCACCGCGATCATATGAGGAAGGCACTGCCGTCTCTAGTTTACAAATGAAATGCCCAAGGCACAGAAAGTTTCGGTATTTGTCCAAAGTAACAGAACTAATAAAAATAAGTTTGCCTGCAGACATTCTGGGCTTATCCCGTATTCTGTATCCCTGGCTTAGACCTGTTCTAGGACTAGGGTGCAGTTAGATAATGGGTAAAGCGTAAGGTGGGAAACAGAGGAAGGTAAAAATGAGAATAAGATGAAGCCAGTTTCTGGGGGCCCTGAATACTGTGCTAAAGAAGATGGGCATTAGAATACATTCGAGGAAATGAGTTTGGGTATAAGAGAAACTACAGTAAAACAGCCATGACAAGTGGCGCCTGAGGAAATGCTGTCATTGCTAAGGAGACGTGGAGATAATAAGGAGTAGTGGGGACTGTAGGGAAATGGAGAAGCTTCACATTTGGAAGATGACGCGGGGACAGCAAATCAGGCTGGCAGGAAAAGGTTACCCCGATGTTGCCATTTTCTCTTTCTCAGGAAAAGCAGTGAGCGTCAGATGTTAATTCTCCAAATTATTAAATGTTGACCCATAGCACTGGTTTTTGCTTTTTCACACGATGGACCAAACATAACAGGCCTATTGGCCAGATGCATTCAGTGGTAGACAGACACCTGTGCTTTCAAAAACAGTTTATTAAAAAAAAATGTTTTTCTCTGGAAAGCAATGTAAGCACATTAGCGTTTTAGAAAGGTAAATCCAGTGGTATTACAGAAAATGTAGTTGAGAGGGGATGGCCAGTTAGAACATTATTGCAGGAGGAAAAAGAAGAAAAAGGCCTGAGCTGGTGGCAGGGGGAAAAGCAAGGCGTGGAAGCATTTTCTAGTATAATTGATCCATTACATGTGGCTGGTGACAAGAAAGAAGGAATCAAGGCTAATTCAGGACTGTCAAGCTTTGTTGATTAGAAGGAAAGTAATATATTGATGGAGACAAGAAACATAAAAGGAAGAGCACATTTCTGGAGGAAAATAGTGAGTTCAATCTGAGAAATGTTCAAATAGGGTTTAGGAAGCATTCAAATAGTATCAACTCTGCTGGGCTTTCCTATTGTAAAGAGTAATCATTCCTTAGATTCAGTCAGCTCCCATCCACTGATTACAATTACTTCCTTGAAAACAACTAAGAATTTCAAGAATTGCAAAACACTGTACATTCCTCTGAGATTTAAGCACAAAATCAATTATCAGCGAGAATTAGTCACAACAGAATTGTAAACAGGATTCTTTTGGTAGAATTTGCTCATTGTTACTTTCCTGTAAGTTTTTATTGTAGTCTCTTGCATGTATGTTCTACCATCACGAACAGCAAATCTATCGAAGGGAGATGTGCTTGATATGGACAATTTGGTTAAAATAATCAACTTGGAAACCTTGGTTTTAGTTCAACGTTACTTCTCCAATAGGTACACCATCAAGTTTCTGGGAATTTGTATGATTTAATGATCATAATGTACATTTAACCAGTCAAGGCTACTGATCATAAAACTTTACTTGTTACAATTAACACATTTTAAAGGACTTTGTAATCAAATATAACAATAGATCTATGAATATTAATTAGGGACTAAGTTTATAATATTTATTTTTTTCTGGTTTCTGTGGACTTTGATTTATTTGCTTTGATTAATTCCTTGGGGAAAAGGTGTGCATTACAGAGAGAGATAGAGAAAAGAGTGTGTGTGTGTGTGTGTGTGTGTATTCTAAATAGAGCTCAATCTAGTCTATAAAAAAACCTGGAATAATATGAACTAAAACATATATGAGGGTCAGTGGAAAATAGGTAGGAAGGTAGTATCTTTTTTTTTTTTTTAATGTTTATTCATTTTTGAGAGAGACAGAGACAGAATGCAAGTGGGTTGGGGTAGAGTGAGAGGGAGGCCCAGAATCCGAAGCAGGCTCCAGGCTCTGAGCTGTCAGCACAGAGCCTGACACGGGGCACGAACTCATGCGCTGTGAGATCATGACCTGAGCCAAAGTCGGACGCTCAACCGACTGAGCTACCCAGGCTCCCCAGGAGGGTAGTATCTTAGAATGAGTATATACATATATACCTAGAAAGATACACGTACTTTTACTTACTCAATAAACATTTATATTTTATCTCACATGAAAGACATAGTGTTTGCTGGTGCTGAGAAACTCAGAGGGAAAAGAGTTTCTGGCTAGAAATAACTCAGAGTCTGATAACAGATATATCACTAATTGCAATATGAAGCAAAAAAAAAAAAATGACAAAAGGGAAGAAGGACTCTTAAAGTTATAAAGTTGGTGAGTGACAAAGGAAGGTCTTTCTAACAAAGCCTAGTTCTGTATCAGGTTTCTGCCCTGCTGAGATATTCCTTAGTAACTTGAGGAACTTAAACCCGCAAGATTTCTCTGATTCTCCAAACTTTTACCCTGTTAGCACAGTTTAAGGAGCAGCTCTAGCTCCTGACCAATAAAACTGGAAGCTGTTCTAAAATCAACTCTGAAACAATATCAAGGACTATCCTATGGAACAGTATCACCATTCTCTAGGGTAAATGTGTTGCAATATTTATTTTTTCCAGATTTTTAATTTCAGGAGCAATCTTCTAAAGCTTGCTCTTTAAACCTACCATGTATCCCTTCATTGATGCAAGAGATTGTAACCCACTCACGGGTGACAATAGATACCTTTTTCTTCCTATACTGTAAACTGCACTGTATATGGTTGTAGCTAAATTAATATTCAGTCAGGACCACTTTAGTCTTCTTTTCTAGCCACATCATTTAGAGAACTCATGTATGAAGACTCAGGTATGAAGACTTTCCAGAAGCTCATCTCCTTCATGATTTTGTATTCTTTACTGAGACCCCATCTGGGAAGACATGAACTGAAAAGACAGTACAGAACAGGGCTCACAGGGAGTGGCAGCCATGGGGTGGGGTCCTATAACTTGATCTTGCCTTTTGGTTGCATGTAGGATGCTCACCCTTTTACTCTGTACAGCACATATTCAGGAGTTGACATTGTCCTGATAAAATAGAAAAATATGTATATTTTTAAAAAATAAATTACTTATTTAAATGTTATTTATTTAATACCATTAAAAATTGTATATTGAAATATTACATAAATAAATATTCAATAAAATATTGAAATAGAATATTAAGAATTTATTTAAATATCAGATATTTAAATATTATTTTTTAAAAAAATATATTTTAAAAATAAAATGGAAAATATATATATTAATTTTTTATTTTATGTATTTATTTTGAGAGATAGAGTGAGAGACAAGAGTGAGTGGTAGAGGGGCAGAGAGAGAGTGAGAGAGGGAGAATTCCAAGCAGGTTCTGTGCTGTCAGCTCAGAGCCTGAAGCAGGTCTCAAACCCATCAACTGTGAGTTCATGACCTGGGCCGAAGTCAAGAGTTGGACACTCAACCAGCTGGGCCACCCAGGCGCCCAGAAGTAAATATTTTCATAGTTAAGACACCAAGGTCATTTAGGTGATTCTCCCAAAGCCATTCATTAACTAATGAATAAAGGACTTCAATTCAAATGTCATGGATCTCGATTCAAAGTCTAGTGATCTTTTCTTGATCTTTTCTTCTACTATTTCATGAAATATACAAATATCAACCTATTTAATCCTCATAAAAACCCTATGATAGGATCAGATTCCATCATGGCAGCACGACAGCTCCACTGACCTGCTCCCCAGTGAAGCTGGTGAAAATTATTATTTTTTTTTTAATTTTTTTTTCAACGTTTATTTATTTTTGGGACAGAGAGAGACAGAGCATGAACGGGGGAGGGGCAGAGAGAGAGGGAGACACAGAATCGGAAACAGGCTCCAGGCTCTGAGCCATGAGCCCAGAGCCTGACGCGGGGCTCGAACTCACGGACAGCGAGATCGTGACCTGGCTGAAGTCGGACGCTTAACCGACTGCGCCACCCAGGCGCCCCGTAAATTATTTTTTAAAGTAATCATTTAAAACTCTATAATGTTGGTATCATTATTGTTATTCCTATTTTTACAAATGAGGAACTGAGGCACACAAAAGCTAATTAACTCACCCAAGGTCAAGTGTAAAAGCTTGGATTTGAGCCAGGTTTATTGGTTCCAGAGCATATCCTTGGGGTGGGAGGGGAGGATGATGGGAAATATATTTTAAATGATCTTATTCTGGGAGTGTCTGGATGGCTCAGCTGGTTAAGAATCTGGCTCTTGATTTCTGTTCAAGTCATGATCTCGGGATCATGAGATCGAGTCCCACATGCGGCTCTGCACTGACATGGGGCTCTCCCTCTCTTTCTGCCCCTCCCCTGCTCACACATGTGCACTTGCACTCTGCCAAAATAAATAAATAAACATTTAAAAATTTTAGTTTACTCTAAATAAAAAAAATGATATAACTGAGATATCATGTATCTCAGGCTTAGGGTTCACTCAGATGAAGGTGTCCAATCTTTGCTTCTGTGCTCATTGGCAGAGTCACTCTGTGTAAATAACACCCTCTTTGAGTCTTGGTTTGCTCATTAGAAAAAGATGATAGGGATGATAAAGTGTCTTTCACTGGATGGCTGGAACAGCTAAAGAATACATGGGAACGTACTTAACACCTGAGACATAGCAAGCATTTAGTCAATGCTAATTTCTCTATCCATTAATCTCTTCCCTCATTTCTCCCTCTAAAGATTAAATGGAGTTTAATAAAGTTAATAAAGCTCACAAAATGGAGACTGTGTATAGGATAAGAACGTGAAATTCAAGAGTTGATGTCTCTGACCACTTAGCATGCCAACCTCGGTAAGATAGATATTGGTCACCAAAATAAAAGGCAAGAGCAAAATTCAGGTTTCCAATATATTCTCCTAGTAACATGCCTCAGATCTCTTGAGATCTAACACCCAAGGAGGATATAAAAGGGGCAGAGTTTGGACAAGCAGAGGACATATGAAAGAGTTTTGTTCGTTTGTTTATTTATTTATTTTGAAGACAGAGGGACGTTGCTTTATTGAAAGTTTACTTGCCTCCCTGGAGGGATTCTTCCCTCTTCTGCTCATCTTAGGGAGAGAAGAGTCTGACACACCCCTTGGAGAGTTACAGACTTTGTAGAGTGGGGGATACAGTGGATGGGGGTCTGGCCCTCACCCTAGAAGTCAAAGGAAGAAAGGAAACAGCCAGAGGAGAAGTGGCTGCAGGAAGAAAGGATGAACCTATATTCCAAGACTTTGTCAAAGTAATGGATGTGTGAGTACTGCCCTTGAACCAGATGTGGGAGAGAGAGCTTCATAGGCTGTTTTTATTTCTGCCTTAGAAGAATCTTCAGATTAATAGGTCTCTATCAGGGAGAGGTCTATAAGTGGAGCTCTGAGAAACCAGAGGCTAAAATGAGAAATCACAAATATCCATGAATTGATTGTTGGAAGAACTTCGCAATGAAAAAAAATAAGAGTCAATTTTAATATATCTCAGAGGGCTGTCATAATAAGACTTTTTTGATGGGTGCCTGGGTGGCTCAGTCAGTTAAGCGTCTGACTCTTAATCTCAGCTCAAGTCATAAGCTCATGGTTCCTGGGTCCGAGCCCTGGGTTGAGGGTGCTGAAGGTGCCTGTTTGGGATTCTCTCTCTCTCTCCGCCCCTCCTCCACTTGCGTGAGTGTGTGTGTGTGTGTGTGTGCGCGCGTGTGTGTGTCTCAAAATAAATAAATAAATATACTTTTTTAAAAAAGACCTCCTTTGAAAGCAATACATTCTTTGTTCCCCTTATTACTCTCCTCTCCCCTCCCTCTGAACCTGAGAGTAGGGGAGCAAGTGATAGAAAAACAAAGGCAGCAACAACTACTTGGAGGAGGAAAGATGATTTCCTTTAGGATGAAAATTGAAGAAATTATTCATTGGACATTTTAAGGTACTTAACTGTTGGTTTGGTGGCTGTGTTTCATTTTGGTCTTTCGTTTTGTTTTTCCTTTAAAGTAATCACGGTGTTAATGATTTTCAAGAGTGAGTGTCAGAAGAATAAGCTCATCTCCTGATTTTTGTTTGATGGATATGCAACCTGTATTGAAATATATTTTAATGAGACAAAGTGAAACAAATATACAATTGCATTTTGATCAAACCTCAAAAATCATGGTAGTTCAATATGTCAGGTTAATATACTTGCATACGAATATGCATTCTACTATTTTTTAAGTTTTTATTTTTTTGAGAAAGAGAAAGAGAAAGTGAGCAGGGGAGAGAGGCAGAGGCAAAGGGAGAGAGAATCTTGAGCCAAATCAAGAGTCTGCCGCTCAACTGACTCAGCCACCCAGGTTACCCCCGAGTTCTACTCTTTATAGTTAATAATTTTGATGAAAGAAATAACAGAATTAGTCAAAAATAAAAGATCACTTTTCTTCTCTTTTTTCTCCCTACTGTAAACTTCTATATTGGCAGATAGTGTTTACATTAATATATCCTCAGGGCATTTTTTTTAATTCGTCTTACTATCTGCAATGCAAATATATCATTACAAATGTGTTGCAGTTCACAAGTTAGCAGATTATATTAGTTGCGGAATCAGCCGATCATGCCTAATTATTTAGTGTTTAATATGTGGGACAACTAGATCAAGACCACGCATAGCTTAGACCACGCATAGCTTATGTTGTAATAGTGATCATGGTGTAGAAAGTATCAGCATGATCTAACAAATGGAAAACACAGTATTTTAATAAGAGAACAGACTACAAGTTGTAAGATTTAAGTTCTCACCTCTGACCAGTCAGTAGCAACTTTTGTGACCCTGGATCAATATGAAAAATGCCTCAGTTTTCCCATGGGTACATTAGGAGTGACACTGACCTAACTTCCTCAAAGTATTTTTTTTTCTTTTTTCTTTTTATTGTTAAATTTTTTTTAAAGGAAGTTAGCTTTATCTATAACCAAGAGATGTTTTCTGGGAAAAAACACAAAAATGTGTCAAAAGGAAAATGAAGTTAATCTCTTTTGTATGCTTTTCATTTGGGTGAATATGAAGGACAGCCCAGGTTTTGCTGGAAACATGAATCAAGATATCGTCTAAATATAATGGCCAGTTGGGAAAACTGTTTTATATTTATATAATAGTATCCAGAGCTATCAGCTAAAAGACACAATAATAGTAAAAACACAGATGACCTCTTTTACACTTTGATGGTAAAACTTATCAAGTAATCACAGAGTGAATTTTCTTAGTAAATAAGCCTTTTGTAGGTAATGTTCTTCCTGGAACTGTTATGTTGAATAAAATAAAATAAAATAAAATAAAATAAAATAAAATAAAACTTAGATTGTCTGAAGAAACCTGTCCTGTCCTGGCATCCTGGATCTGGTAAAATGTAGATGTTGATTCCAATGGAATGTACCTACTGCATTTATACAAGTATCCAGGTGACAAGGATGTTGTTGACCTGTACACATTCGCTGAGTATCAGCATTTTCATTGCGAAGAAAATACCTGAGAAAAACTTTTGCACATGGACAGCAGGAGACTGGGTACACAAATATTCCTAGCACCATTGAACATATAAATATTCTAGCACTATTGGGAATATAAAATGAGAAAATAAAACAAATGTATATGACCACAATAATAGACTAATAAAATTTTTGGTGTATTCACACAGTGGAAGAATATTCAGAAGTAATAATTAATGCTATATTGATAACAACATAAATGCACTTTAGAAACAGAACATAGAGCAAAATAAAACAACACAGAAGTTTGTTTAAAGAATAAAAGTATTATAAAACACCTGTAGTAATAAAAATAGACAGTTCATTGTATTAAAGACATAAATAGATAATAAAACTGGTTTTACCTAACTATATTATTTATTATATTTACTTACTATAAAAATATTTACTTACTATATTTATTTACATAAATTTTATATATTATATATATTTTATTTATTTATATGTATTTTATACATTTTAAATATATTCTAATATATTTTATAGTTAGTTACGTTATATTTTATACTTTTATTTATTTTTATTTATTATATTTATTTATATTTTTTAGGGTTAGCAAATGAAATGTATTCACTATTTTTATTTTACTGTATTTACTATACATGGTACACAGTATATTTGGTGGATGTTGAGGGAAACATGAAATGAAATCAGACTGCATGGGTAGCTTAAATGTTTTCTGGAAAGTTCTATCACTTATATTAGGATGTGAGCTCATCATTGTATACCTAATTACTCTGCTTCATATCTTACTTATACATTGCCTACATTACTTTATATATGTATCTCATAGTAAAAGAAGTGTAACAAAAGGTTAGGAAGAAACAACCTGAACTGGAAAAGAACAGCAGAGAGGGGAACAGATTGAAAGAGAAGTGTTACTTTTCACTTGATGTATTTTTGAATAACTTGATTACTTTCATCAAATATGCAATGTGATACAATGAAAGGGGAGGGTGGTGAATGCACTCTAAATTTCCTGGTTACACTGCACTCCCCCAGAAGGCGAGTGTAAATCCTTGTACAGGAGAAGCTTCCAATGATGGATCACATCATGCATGCAGATAATCTTTAGTTTGCTGGCCTCACATTTGTTTGATTTCATTTAGAAGCAACTTTTCTAATGGGAAAACCGACACACAAAATATTTGGATTTCTAGCTCTCTTGGCCAACCAGAAATTCTGGCAAAAACCAAGACTCTCTCTAGAAGCACATAGCAGCTAGCTCTCAGCTGGACTTTGGGGCGGCTGTACCATTTTGATAAGTGTTTTCCAAGCTTCCACATTCTCTCCCTACCTCTAGCACATTAGCTGAATGCCTCTGTCAGCCTTTAATTTCACATTTTGCCCCACATCATAATGCTGTTTAAACAAAGCTTCAACTCAGGGCAAGGGTCACTCTTGGGGGGGTGCGGCTCTGAGGTTAGACTGGTTGGAATCCCAGGTCAGCCTTTTGCTCGCAACCTACACCAGACTTGCACAATGTCATCAGCAAAACTCACTTTTCTCATTTGTGAGATGAAGGGCTAATGGTACCTTCCAGAGAATTCTGCCAGGTAAAACACTTTGCAGAGGGACTGGCCTATATATAGTAAGCTCTCAATAAATGTTGGCGAGCCCTCAATAAATATTAGTGGCTGCTGTTACTGTGCTTTCTATAATCTTTTCAGTGAAAAGTGGCATGTGTATGCAAATTCTTAAAAGCATGTCATAATAAGAGGGAGGTCCCAGAACTTACTGGATATGGAAAATTTTTCAGGGGCACTTTGAGACAGAAGACAGTAAAAAATTAGCTTCAGCAAGATGAAGGAAATATTAAAATAGAAGAATTGTGGGTTGTAGTAGTGAAAGAAGAAAGAAAAACAAAAGCAAATGAAATATCAAGTGATGATTCAGAGGTATAGAAAGAAAAGAAAGAAAAGGCAGAGCTTTCTTAGAAGGAAGGAGAACACACACATTAGAGACTTAAATGCGTTGAAGGTTACAGAGGAAGGAAAGACAGGGCGTAAGAGAGGTAACAAATCTGTGGCTAAATAAGTAAAAGGAATGATGACCAAAAACACACAAAAAAGTCCATGCTAAGTGAAACTCAAGTCTGAACAACAACAACAACAACAACAACAAAAGAGGAGATTAGGGAGAAACATTATGCGTCATGAATCTGAGGGATCTGTGGTTTCTGAGGTTGCTTGGCTAGGGGAGAGGATGTTTGGTATAAAATGCTGGAGGACAAATAGGACATGTGAGCTTATCAGCTAAAAGGAGAACCACAAAAACAGGTATTTGAAACAGAAGCCTGAGTTAGAGCCTTTGGAGTCCAATGTCAATAAACTTGTTTTATTCAGAGTCTAAGAAATAGAGGTAACAATGAAGTAACAATGAAACAAAAGTGTAACAATATGGTGAGTCTAAGAAATAGAGGTAACAATGAAGTAACAACAAAGCAAAAGAATGACAGGATTTGGAGCCATCACATTAGCTGGACAGGGCATGGGGAGCCTCTGAGAGGAGAGGAGCACCAAGTGTCAGTCTCATGATTATGGAGGTAAGTTGTGGGAAAAGGGAGGTTCAGCTGAATACACATGCTGCAGGCTCCTGCTTGTCCCTTGCCAATGGCACCAAGAAACACAAATGGGTAGGTTACTTAAGGACATATCTCCTTTCCTTAAAGAAGAACAATGTTCTCATTTGGACAGCATGTAAGATTCATGGAGGGGGAAAATGACAGGGCTAGAAATAACTAAAACTAAACAGAAGATGAAAATATATCAAATTAGTCTGAAGCAGATACAGAATTTAAGATATTTACATGTACACACCTGCATAAAGACTGGAAAAATAACAAAGCGGGAGTCAACGATGTTCAGGGCTGATGTATAAGAGAAAACAGAAAAGTTTGCCCTGTCAAATCATCACGCCAATAGCTTCCCTAAAAGCTCGATAAACTGGAAAAGGTACTTGAAAGGCAAAGACACTCCTGCAGAGCAGGACGATGCTTCCACTACCGGAGGAAATATCACAGTGAGGAGAAACTTCCTTCCTTTGTCAGGACATCAGAGTCTAGTGGAGTGATAAAGACAATTCCAGAGGAAGTGCTCAAGAAGGAGAGAAGGTAGAAGAATTAATAGCAACCAAGCCATTTCCAGTTTCAAGGGCATTTAATGAGAGCAGCAGGGAGAAAACAAGGTTGAGACCAGAGCACAAATCCAAGAGCGAAATGATCATCTGTGTGGATAAGCTCAAAGAGAAGAAATGAAGGAAAGAACATACAGGCGCCCTTCACAAACTTCTTACTGTGTTCATAAAGAGAGTGTGCTGCGTTCAGAGAGTACGGTGGATGGGGCAAAAAGACGTAGACGAAGACGTTGAATAATTAAGCTTCTTCACATGTAAAGAGAGATTTTTAAAGAAATGCGTGTGCATTCCCACCAGGAAAGCCAAGCATGAAGAACTCATTGATTCGATGCGAGACCTCACCACCTGGAAACCGGGCAACCGGTGAGCTGAAAAAGAGACGTGTCCCCAGGCTCCGTGGTCTGACCTTACACTGAACACCTTAGTTCAGTTAAAGAAATGCTTTGAGCAAAAATGAAACAGCTAATACACTAAAAGAAGAGTCTTCTGATGATATTTTTGAAGGCTGCTTGGGAAGATATCAGAAACCAGAACTGGCAAACGTCAGTGTGGCTGATGAAAATGGTTTCACTGGAAAAGATGCTAGTGTAACAAAAGATATGATAAAGCCCATGCCGTTCTGGGTCACAAGGTATCTGGTGTCACGACAAAGGCGAGCATTGCTAACGTTATTTCACACCGCTCAGGTCAAGGAAATCTTGCAGGAAGATGGCATATCAGTTAAGTTTGGAATGCAGGGGAATAGGTTATATATCAGGTCCCTTTCACCATGGAAAGATGGAATATAAATTAAATTGATAAGGGACTGAAGTGAAGCTGTTTTTTATGTACTTCTATGTGAAATCTTCAGAATTTTTCCAGGGAGGGGGGGAAACGTCGAATTTTAGAGAAAATACATGTAAAGATGAAAAGCTAAGCTGGATGGGCCTTGTCATATCTTATGCAGCTGAGATCATTCGGGAAATAATGAAAGCAAAAGAGATAAGGAAATTTAAAATATGTGGCAAGATCACAACAAAATATGGAGACAGGGCAGCACAATAAAAGGAGAGAGAAGAAAGTTTTATTGAGGCTGCATAGGGTGACAGATGATCTGGGTGCTTTCTGTTATTCAAATTTCACAACTAAATTATAAACAATATCTTCCTCTCATTTTACAAGTTGGAAACCCAAGAATTAGGTAGGTTAAATAACTCGTCCAAGGTCACACAGCAAGCCAATGTAGAGCTAAAATTCAATTCACTGTCTGTCTTACTCCTAAGCTTTTATCTACACACCATTGCCTTTCAAAACAAAGACATAAAAGTGAGAAATAAAGGGAAATACAATTACATTGAAGCTGTATAGTTGAAGGATGGGTGTATTGTCTGTGGAGCAGGAGGCTGCAACAAATAAAAAAAGGAAAAGAAAAAAAAAACCTGTTGGCATGATTTCCACTCATCATTTAAAGAGAATCCTGTACAATATCACACAAAGGTGTGTCTGAGCACCTGAATCCTCGGGAGCTGAGCTGTGGGTCAAACACCCCTGCCAATAGCACAGAGCTGCGACTTGGGGCCTGAATTCTTGTTAGGGAAAGAGTTATTTCTGAATAATACATAATTAAAATAGATCAAGTGTTACTTGACTTTTCTCTTGCTGCTATTCAAGTATATCATAGCCACTCTATATAATTAAAGAATCTGATATCCTTAAACTATGACGTTGAGCACCGTCCTGCCACAAAGATCACCCTGGGAATGGGATACCTGGAATGTTGTCATTCCTTGAGGGATCCTGGAAGGTCACATTAGAGGAGTTGCCTGAGGGCACGATCCTTTTCCTTTCCCTTGAAAAAATGGTGCCTATACTTTGATAGTAAAGGCATACTACCATTTTAAGTGCCAGGGTGATGTAATTGAATGGCAAAAATAATAAAATGAAGCTTACATAGAATTAATTTTAAAATATATTTTAGCAAATAAATTAACAGATACTGTAGACATGATGCTACTTTTGCAAAGTTGTACTTTTGTAACATTTTTATGCTTACAATAAAATAAAATTTTGCAGGAACACAGTAGTGAGTTGCATGAAAATATTATAAAGCGATGTTTTCTCTTTTTGGGTTTCCTGATTTTTCTATGGTAAAAATGCATGAAATATATATATACATATAAACATATATATATATACACACACATATATATGTGTATATATGTATATTTATAAATCTGTTAATATATTTATATTAACTTGACAGCATGGATTCAAAAGTAAATACTAATGTCAAATCACTTTTACAGGCAGAAATTAGACTAATTGAAGTTGACTTTAAGTGATTTTTATAACATAGAAAGTTTTTGGAAATGATCAACCCAGAATCTATGGCAATTTAGACATCAGTTAATACCTCAAGAAAAGACTATTGTAAACACATTAAGAATGTAAATAGTTATATGAACAAGAGCTAAAATTGTCTAAAGTATTAAACATCGCTCTTACAATAAATTATTATATTAATATTTATAATTATATTAATGCATTAATAATCATAATCACCAATGTTTACCCAGTTTGCCATATACTGGACAGTTTTCTAAAGTGTCTTATATCACTTAACTTTTTGAAGATGATGTGATGTAGATGCTGTATCGTTCATGTTTCTCTGACCAAGAGGCTTAAGCAACACTAAATGTTTTGATAACATCCAGGTAAATTAACGATAAGTTCTTAAAGCAATGCCTTGTAAGCACATTGAAATAAATTAGGCAAGACTGATGTTTCCTAAACCCTATTGTTCATTCATTAGCAATCCTGATGATCTTGAAAATAATTTTTTTACTGTGCATCTGAGGCAAATCAATATTTCTCCTCTCACTTTTGAAACAGAGAGCTCATCACTCCCAGTCACCATGCTGCAAAATATGTTCACCTGATCAGAGTCTTCTGGAGCTAAGGTCGCAAAATTCCAGAGGTGGAATGAGGAGCAAACATTGTTAAAATATTTCTAAGGAACTTTTGCAACTACTGAGATATGCCTGTTGTCTCAGTTCAGGTTGCTATGACTACATTCCATAAACCAGTGGCTCATCAACAACAGAAATTCACTTCTCACAGTTCTGGAGGCTAAAAGTCTGAGATCAAGGTGCCAGCCTGGTAGAGACCTGGTGAGGACCCCCTTCTAGGTTGCAGGCAGCTGACTTCCCAGATGCACACTTAGGGGCAAAGAGAGCTAGCTACCTCTCTGACCTCTTATAAGGGCAATTCTCCCATCTTGAGGACTCCACCATCATGACCTCTCTCCCAAAGCTTCCACTTCCTAATACAGATCACGTTAGGGGTATAGGATTTCAACCTAAGAATTTTGGGGGGACCCAGACATTCCTTCCACTGTAACTCCTGAGTTTGTAGAGCAGATCAAAAATAAAAAGTCAATGGAGTCCATATCTTCACTTTGCAGTGTAACCCAATTGCCTTTCCATGTGCCACCGGAAGGGAGATGTTCATGTTTGATTTTTAATTTTGACTCCACGTCTTGTCAATATCTGATGTCTGTCCCGGAATACCAATGTATTCACATTTCTCTTCCTACTTTTTCCCTACCTCCCCATCTGTATCTCTGCAATTCATGAGGGAATGGTGACCATGGCAGGAAGTACATTTGCCATCTTGGGCCTTGTATTAAAGTGCTTAGGTTTAATTTATATTTCCACACCTGGTGTTTAGTGGCCATCTTCATGGTAGTGGAATCAAGTATTTGAACATGAAGGGGATGAATTTCTTCTTTCAAAAGATCGACAAGTACATTGGGGAAAAAAAGACTACCTCCCCTCTTCCATGGAGCTGACATTCTATTGATACAGGCAAAAAATAGATAAACAAATGGAAAAATAAATGCATATGATAAGAGGTCAGAGAGTGATAAGAACTGCGTAGGAAAAATTTAGAAGGGTAAGATTGTAAAATGCTAAGATGCAATAGAAGTGCTATATTAAAGAAAAGATTCCCCCACAGGAAGTTGATATTGGAGTTGAAACATGAAGTAAGAAAGTACATGAACCAAAAACCTTGGGAAGAGTGTTCCAGACAGAAAAGAACAGAAGCTGAGAGGGAGGAGGGCATCCGTGAGGATTGGGGTTTGCTTGATAGTTGGCATGAGCCAGACTCCTGGGATAAGGAGCCTTCTGTACCTGGAGCACTCAGGACTTTTTCATCCCCAAATCCCCTTACCAGTTCCATAGAAATCCCAAGATTCCGAGAGACCAGGCTGCATGTGGGAGGAGTGGTCCAGGCAGCAGAGGATGCTGCCATCCTCTGAGCTTCCCATGATGCTCAAGGAATTCCAGTCCATCCTCTTCCTGCCCCTCCATCTGGACCCGCACTTACCCCCCGCCCTTGCACCCCACACACCCAAAATCCACAAAAGGAATGCTGTGGCTTCCAGCTGTGTCCTGTTTGCCTACTGGGGGACCCCATACTGTTCGCAGCCAGCCCAAGACAGCAATGGGTTTGGGTTACTTTCAAAAGGCATGCAGGTCATCGTGCACAGAGCAATGTAATAAGGAGGAGGAAGGAAGAAGGTGAGGAACAAGAAATAGCTATTTGTTCATGTAGGCATTGATAGCACACGGTGCTTCGATTTCATTTTGAGCATGATGGAGACCACTGACAACTTTTGAGTAAGACAGTGAAATCGTCTAATGTACATTATCAAATGTCACCCCAACTGGTATTTGGGGAACTGACTGGAGGCAGGGAAATCTGTCAGTAGGTTATTTCAGTCCAGGTGAAAGAAGTCTGTGGCTTACTCCAAGTGTTAACAGAATAGATGCTCTGACATGGTCAGATTGTGTGTGTATCTGCTTGTACAGTGAAAATAGCATCCACCAGAATCATTAATGGATTACATGAGGAAGAAGGGAGAGATAGAAAGGAGTCAAAGATTCCTCCAAGGTTTGGGGTCTGAATATTAAATGTTGGGTCTGTGGACTAAGATGGGGAAGAAAGGATGCCATTGGGCTCAGGAGTTCCAAGCTGGACATGCTGAGTTCAAGTGCCAGTTAGACATTCAAGGAGAAGAGGTAGGGGGCTACATATGCCAGCACCCATGGGCCAATCAGGGTGGGGATCAACACATGGGAGTCGTGAGCACTGAGATCAGTGTAAGTTCATGACTCCGGATGAGATCACCTGGGGAGGAGTATATACGTTAATAAGAGTAGAAAACCTGTTCAGGCCTGTTGCTCTATGACAAAAGGTGTGATTCTTTACCTGAAAGTTATAGACAGCATCAATCTGACAATGGGGTCATGATTGGTAGAATATAATATACATGTTACTATAACGAAATAAGAATATTAACATTACTGTGGTTATCACACAGCCTCCCTGAAAAAGCAATCATTTTTTTTTTTTTTAGTACAAATTTAAGTGTGACTATCTTAATGTCCCACAACGTATGAGTCATTTTCACCGCTGAACTCAGTTAATCTTGAGAGGCTGGCAGATTCACTTGTAAAAACTGGTAACACAATTGGGAAGAAAAACTGCTCTTTTGAGTAAATGCTTTATAAGGGCAATTAAAGCAGAAAGATGTGTTTATGGGCTTTCACCCTTCAAAATGGCTATAGATCAAGTTTATTAAAAATGTAATTTGGAAGAGAAGCTGGCAATACAGTAATAAAAATAAAAATGAAACTAATTTATCTTAGAAGTCTGTGGTGGTTTGAGCCCTAACCAACCCAAAGATTTTGTTAGTCAAACACAAGTTGGGATTGAAAATTGCTTTATAATCCCAAAGCATTTTTGGATAAGAACGTAGCTGTTGTATATATGGTCACATGATGGATTCATTCTCACAGTTTACAACAGAAAATATAGGTATAACTTATGTGTGTCTAAAACTTGATGAGGGGCGCCTGGGTGGCGCAGTCGGTTAAGCGTCCGACTTCAGCCAGGTCACGATCTCGCGGTCCGTGAGTTCGAGCCCCGCGTCGGGCTCTGGGCTGATGGCTCAGAGCCTGGAGCCTGTTTCTGATTCTGTGTCTCCCTCTCTCTGCCCCTCCCCCGTTCATGCTCTGTCTCTCTCTGTCCCAAAAATAAATAAACGTTGAAAAAAAAAATAAAAAAAATAAAACTTGATGAGAACAATGTTTAGGGGCTCTTTTTTTTAATCTTTACATAGAATCTGGTAAGAAAAACAAATCTACTATTCACATGTATATGCATCCAAGGGGTTGAAAGAGGCAATCTTTGTCACATATATTTAAGTCAACATTTTTACCTCTTTTTGCAGTTACTCTTTTCTTAAGCAGGTGTTTTTGAAAGACGAAAGCGAATACCTTTTAAGTTTAACAGGACGTTCAAGATATCACATGCTGTGAGAAATCAAATAATACTTTTTCTCCTAAAAACATACTTTTTTAAGATTAATTCTATTCATTTTATTTATTTTTTTACATTTATTTATTTTTGAGAGACAGCGTGAGCAGGGGAGGGGCAGAGAGAGAGGGAGACACAGAATCCAAAGCAGGTTTCAGGCTCTGAGCTGTCAGCACAGAGCCCAAGGCAGGGCTCGAACTCATGAACCATGAGATCATGACCTGGGTCAAAGTCGGACACTCAGCCGACGGAGCCACCCAGGTGCCACAAGCCTGTCCAACTTTGGACAAAGTCCCTCCCCAGTAGAGAACTAGGTAGCCTGCAGACAAGCCTCAATGTTACCGTGTTCAAATAAAGATTGTTCTGAAGTGTTTGTGGGTACAGACAGGAAATAGCTGGGCCCCAAATGGGATTAGCTGAACAGACCATCTGCAGGGGAAGGATGATTCTAGCAGGATGGCAGCACGGTCCACAGTGTCTTCCTGGCCTTGGCTTTAGCTTCTGTGTCCCCAGGATCGGGCAACGTTCTGAAATGTAAATCCCCCCATTTCCTTTTATGCCTCTTCCCAACGTTCCCAAAGATTACACTTCACCTTCAGATCTAAAAGGTTGATCTTTATCTTCGGTTCATTCAACACAGGAAAATGATAATTAAGAGCACACAGAGCAAGTAAGGATTTCAGGGTCCTTATTATCATATTAGCCTACCTGCAAGGCGATCTCAGAATAAGAAACGAAAGGTATTTATTTAGCAGACTTTTAAAAGTCTGTAACACCATTGTATTTAAAATCATTAGAGGAGGGGTTCCTGGCTGGTTCAGTCTGTTGAGTGTCTGACTTTGGCTCAGGTCGGGATCTCACAGTTTCTGAGTTCAAGCCCCGCATCGGGCTCTACGCTGACAGCTCAGGACCTGGCGCCTGCTTCAGATTTGATGTCTCCCTCTCTCTGCCCCACCTCCACTCACACTCAGTCAATCTCTCTCTCAGAAATAAATAAATATTAAAAATTTTAAATCATTGAAGATAGTTAATGTCTTCACTAACCAGATCATCTTGATATTCGCCTGGATTATCTAGTAAGAATTATTTTTGAAAACTAAGTGTGTTTGCTTATTCATTACAGTTGTAAAATACCATCCACTTATATCAAGTATTCATAAGTACAAGTCTCGAGTGACAGTTATTTATTTATTTATTATTATTTTTTTTTAATTTTTTTTTCCAACGTTTATTCATTTTTGGGACAGAGAGAGACAGAGCATGAACGGGGGAGGGGCAGAGAGAGAGGGAGACACAGAATCGGAAACAGGCTCCAGGCTCTGAGCCATCAGCCCAGAGCCCGACGCGGGGCTCGAACTCACAGACCGCGAGATCGTGACCTGGCTGAAGTCGGACGCTTAACCGACTGCGCCACCCAGGCGCCCCTCGAGTGACAATTATTTAGAAAAAATAATATCCAAAATATCTGCCTCTTGCCAATTTAACATTAGTCCATACCACACACAAAATAAAGTATGAAATACGTTTCTAATAGATTATTCCCCAAATAGCACTTCCTAGGCACATAGGATAAGAACCCAAAACATCCATTCTGTGTGGCTTTCCTAGTTCAGAAAGAGGCTATCACCATGAAACAAACAAGAATCGTCCTCTCTGCATAAATATTTGCTATTTTGCCATTAGAATTAGTGGAAGGACATTTTAAAAGAAACAAATACCCAGGTCTCCAGTCCACTTTATATTTTCAGCTATGAAAATATAAAATAAAATCAGAAGGTTTTTTTTTTTTTTTTTTTTTTTTTTTTTTTTTTTAAATTTTTTTTTTTTTCAACGTTTATTTATTTTTGGGACAGAGAGAGACAGAGCATGAACGGGGGAGGGGCAGAGAGAGAGGGAGACACAGAATCGGAAACAGGTTCTAGGCTCTGAGCCATCAGCCCAGAGCCTGACGCGGGGCTCGAACTCACGGACCGCGAGATCGTGACCTGGCTGAAGTCGGACGCTTAACCGACTGCGCCACCCAGGCGCCCCATAAAATCAGAAGGTTTTTATGTGATCAAATAATTTTCCATTTCTGGTCAAAGGAGAGGAATAGCTGATTTGCTGTGTGAATATATTTCACCAATGTCTATATAGAATGTGACAGTTACCTACTGCACAAACTGTATCCTTTTAGAAATGTGGTAAATTTAAAGCTTTTTATGAGGCTGTGTGAGGCTGTGTGAGAGCTAGAAAAACGGCATGTGGAAAAGGAGTTCATTTAAACTTCAGAGTCTGGCTGACGGTGTAAACCACGTCTTTGCCTGGAAGCATAGATCTACCTAAACGAGGATGGGCTAGTGATGTGTTCATGCGGAAACACAATGGAGCCTCCTGTCTGCTAAATAAATATTTAGCGTGTAATTTACACCACGAAGTGTAAATTACATCAAGAATAGTAATTGCTATAAGTTTCGTTCTCCATACTAATATAAACATGTCCAAACACATTTTATATTAAAGGGCAGCTACAATTTTTTTATTAAATGGTTAATCCTTCTCTCTCTGGTTTTCTTCTATAGATATAGAGATATAGATGTAAATAGATGCATTATAGACAGAGATATAAATGCATCATAGATAAGTCATGGATGTATAGGTATAGATTGATCTATAATAAATCATAGATATGTAGGTATAGATAGCTAGATGTCTGACAGATAGAATGTAGATACATAGACCATAGTTATTAGAACTGTGATAGAGAGATCATAGATAGATTTAGATAATCTAGGATAGATCATAGATCCATGACAGATCATAGATAAGTGATAGATAAATCTATGATAGGGCGCCTGGGTGGCGCAGTCGGTTAAGCGTCCGACTTCAGCCAGGTCACGATCTCGCGGTCCGTGAGTTCGAGCCCCGCGTGGGGCTCTGGGCTGATGGCTCGGAGCCTGGAGCCTGTTTCCGATTCTGTGTCTCCCTCTCTCTCTGCCCCTCCCCCGTTCATGCTCTGTCTCTCTCTGTCCCAAAAATAAATAAAAACGTTGATAAATCTATGATAGATCTATACGTATATGATCCATGTATACCTATATATATGTATAGGAGAGAGAGAGAGAGATCAGGATTGACCATTTTCTTCTGTGAAGAGCCAAAAAGTTCACATTTTAGGTTTTACTGGCCACATGGCCTCTGTTGTAATTATTCAATCGTTTTGTGTTATAGCACAAAAGTTGTAAACAATGTGTACATAAATAAGCACAACTGTGTTCCCATAAAATCTTACTTATGGACAGTGAAAATAGAATTTCATGGAACTTTTATGTCATGAAATATTCTTTTATTATCAATCATCTAAATTGTAGAAACTATTTTTAGCTAGAGGTCCATACAGAAAGAGTCCTCAGGACATATTAGCCTACAAGGCTGTAAGTTTGTAACTTTCAAAATATATAAAATAACCATTTTTTTTTAATTTCAAAGAACTCTACAGCCCATGTGGCCCATATCATCTTATTGTGATCTGCAACCATCTCTTCAATAAATACCAACTCTAGATAAGAAAATGAAAGTAGTTTCAAAGCAGAGGACTTTTTAAAAAGAAAATGTAATTTTATTGCACAAATTGGAACACAGCCAAGATAGAAAAACTCACACCTCTACTTTAAAAGAAAGTGCACAGCAAGAATATGTCTCAGCTAAACGTTTCATTACATGTAAGTTAAGATGTATAATTAGTCAAAATAAAATTCCAGTATTTTCACAGTGTTGCAAACACAGTACAATATTAATTTTCACATCATATTTTATATGCAAACAAATTGGCTTTGTCTAAAAAAAAAGTGTTGCTTTCCTCAGAAAAGCTGTCTTTGATAATAAGAATTCCACTGAAAAATGAAACTTTCCATATGTGACAGATTTTGGGAATATGAATCGAAGAGAAATGAAGGCTTCTCTCTGAAATACATGATTCTACAGATGGAACTTCTTAAATTCATGTTCAAAATCTGAACGCCCCAATCCATCCGTTTATGCAGAGAACAAATGGATAAATAAACAAATGGTTTTGGTGTGTCTGTTTGTTTGCTTTTAACATTTCATTGGGCATCCAGGTCCTTGATATAGTGGACATAGGAAGTTAATTTTTCCCTTCAATGCAGTAAAAATTCCCAATCAGAAAGATGGATTTGTCAAGTGACTGTTTCATGGAAGTACAATGAATTTGGTTTCTATCCAATCTTGATGTTCAGAATGGTGCTGATGTTTGCTTGATTGTTCCCATGCGTGTTTGTTGTCGGTGGAGACTTAAAAGAGTCGAGAACTGATACCAGCACCCTCACCTGAGTCATTTCTCTTTGCCACTCGGAGATAGAAATGGGCCAATTGAATGCACAGCTCCCTTGGGAACCTAGTCTCCAGACTACAATCATAGACACATATCAAACATTTCCTTTCGTGACACCAGAGGAATTTCAGAACAACAACAACAACAATACAAAACCAAAGAAACCTCTGAGCGGACTGGACATCATCTTTTCCTTTACTCTCCTGTTACAAAAGCAATCAAGTAAAAACAACCATCTCTCATTGGATGAGGAAGCGAACATCATTTTGTAACAAATCTATACAAGAACAGGAAGGGAGAGCTGCTCAAAAAACCAGTGTGAAACCGTATGTGTAGATTGTGGTTTATTTTATTTTATCATTTATTTATTTATTTATTTATTTATTCATTTATTTTGAGAGAAAGATAGAAAGAGCACATGCACACGAATGGGGAAGGGGAAGAGAGAGAGAGAGAGAGAGAGAGAGAGAGAGAGAGAGAACCCCAAGCAGGCTCTGCACTGTCAGTGAGAAGCCTGACTCCAGGCTCAAACCCACAAGCTGCCACAATGAGCTAAATCAAGAGTCAGATGTTCAACTGACTGAGCCATCATAGCCTGTGTTTTAAATATAAATGGATTGTGTGATTACAACAACTGCTTTCCCTCACCGTAAAAAGGGTAATCCCTTTTTTGAGTTTATTGGCTGGGTATTTATCTTTAAAAGATAAGAAAATACAGTTCACAGAGGAAGAGACTTGCTTTTTCATGAGCATCTTTGAATATCTAAGTTTGCCATGATAAGCTCTGGGATCAATTATTTCCTTCTAAACAATGTTCTGATACGACTCACAAAAGTGCATACATAACAATATAAATATGAAAGAGATGTAAAGCAAGACCAAGAGAAACTAAAATTGTGCAACATATTGGTAAGCATCTAACATCAATTTGGTCTGCGAGTGGTTAGATTAAAATTTTCTGGTAAAATCAGCAACTTCATGGGGAAGTTCCTGCTTGTACTAATGAGCCAGGACTCCTCTCTTCATACTGATTTTCACAGAATTACTTGGCAAATGAATTGTCTTGTTTGCTCTGTGACATTCATAGCACTCTTAAATACCACCTCGTAACTGACTACAAGTTGATGTAGAAAATGATCTTAGAAAAAGGCTCTGGCCAAGAAATTTCATCAGAACATCACTGAAATTTAAAGAGCCCATTATGATTTAAGTGGTGATATAACACACCTATAAACGTCTTTACCAATATCACAGAGTCCAAATATATACTTGCTGGTCAATCTCCAGGTAAATTCAGATAAAGAAATCCCAGCTTGGCCTAGGAAGTGTACGTACTCTTTCTAGAATAAAAGCTGCATCATGTGATTTTGTAAGCAAAATCGGAATAGTAAATAACAACAAAAATATTAATAATTAACTCCACAAATATGTATTAGTCAATACCTATTATATTTTCATCAACATGAATCATAAGACTTACGATAATTACATTATAATTGATGGATTTTTAGGAGGGCTATGTGAATGCTATTTCTCTTTGTTGGGTGTTGGCCATGATTATGGTGTCTTCCACAGTATTTCACCATGGTCTTGTTATTATAACTCTTGAGCCATCCATGAATTGCTTAAGAAGTGATAATGATGACATTGTTATGGATGTTGCTAGAAGCCTTGTTGGGAACGTGCCTTCTTAGAGGGGGATTCACCCATTATTACAGTAGAAATTGGTATTTACAGACCCATTTCTGATCGAATGAATGTTGTCAGCAGATGGAAGCAAGGTTGTCAAAACCAGACCCACATGCCCTTGGGTCTCACATGTCAGAACCCGCAAAGCCAACTCCCAACTTCCAGCGTCTTTGTCTCTTGTCCCGCCACAGGTACCCATTCTGTCTATGGCGGTACCAGGAGAGGAAAGTCCCCAGATCAGCTTTCATCCAGTGACTGACAGGAGTAGGTGCTAGGCAGCAACGGCGCCTCGCCCCTCGATTGGGACGACTCTGAGCGTCACATGATGCATTGACTCCTAGGGAATCCTGTCAGGACTAAATTGCCATCCACCTCGTTGGGAGTTTTCTTTATAACACACATTTTCTTGGCTTTCCCCGACTTTCTTTTGCTTGTTCTACTTGCTCATATCAATATGCAGTATTTCCAGGACCACGTTCCAAATAAACAACTTGTGTTTGAATCCTTTGTTTCTGGATCTGTTTTGTAACTTGGTTCTTCCATTTATAAAGTACCCAACTCCCGCCAACCATCTTGCTGTTAGCGAATGCTTTGCTAATATAAAAAAGAAAAAACAGAGTCTTTGCCATTATTAATCTTGTTTAAACTTTATGACAGCCATTGATGAAAGATTGTGTGATGAAATGCAGTAACATGCAGGATCATTGTTTAAATTAGAGTCTGTACTCCCTAGCCCTAAATATTTTTCCACCTTGCTTCTATACTCTGAAACCATTTAATAGACCTCAAATGAGAATTTTCATTCCTTCAACCGCTCAGAAGGGATGGTGTTAAAGGACATACTATCTATTAAAATATATGGCCTATATTAAATCCTTAAGTTATTCTGGCACTGGGATCACCAAATAATTATCATTGCTCCAGCACTATTCTGAGAATTTCCATTAATTCTTTAATTTTCCAAGACTTTAGGGAGCCCTTGATTTCTGCAATTCCACATGTAACCCTAGCCATGGGTCTGCTGATTCTGGCACTATTATAAGATGAGCTCAGAGAGTCAGAAAGTCCTAAAACATGTGGATAGGCTAAGTACTTGAGTGAATGAGAAAAATGTGAAATGTAAAAATATATGTATGCTAACGTATTCTACAGCATGCACCCTCCTGGCATTCACCTCATCCCCGTGGAGATAATAATGCACCTGCCAAGTGCAAGACATCAGCTTCATGGAAGCACTCACTTTCAACTACAATCAGCCTGAGACTCAAACCTGAACTAGCAGTACCACCAACTACTGGCAAAAAACGGAACAAAACAAAACAAAAAACCAGCAACAACAATAACAAAGCCAAGAAAACAACATCAAACACCAACAACACAAAGAGATTCCCAAGTTAGATAAGATTTTCTAAAATATCAGACAGGTAGTCTTTTCCAAATCTGGAGTGATGCATGCATTCGGTTACATCGAAGATGTTTTCATTACCATTTTTACTTTGCTTTAACTTATTTTATCTTTGTTTACAAACAGGATCAGAAAACTGGGTAAAACGTTCTGAAGACACTTTCCTCACGCACCATGAGTCATAATATTCATGAACAATGAATAAAAAGAAATTATTGACACAGAAAAATACTGCTGTTATCACAAGCCATTGTATTTCACACCACTTTCCTATCTGAGCCCTTTTAAAATAGTTTTTATTTATCTTGTATTGATTTTTATTAATTCCAAGCCTCCTTGGGTTTTTTTTATTTTCTAAGGACAGGGATCCATCCTTAAGTAAGAAATTAAGAGAGCAGATATACAGCCCTGAAATTTTTCACTGACATTTAAATACCATGTTCTATACATTCATTTATTCACTAAACATTAATAAAGTGAGCACTAACTTTTGACTAGCCATGTTTATATTTTCTGGGTATATATACCCTACCACCTGGTTTATGACATGGAAAATTCTTTTACTACAATAAATATGTTAAATTCAAAGTATAAGTGGAAGGTAAAGTGTGGCCAGAAGGAAAGAGGGATCAATTCTTCCTGAAAAATAGTGGACTTCACGGAAGAGGTCATACTTGTGCTCAGACTGGAGGCAAATGGAGATATTCATTAGAGGCAGAAGAGTCAGGAGGGCATCCCAGTCAGAGGAAAAAGTATGAGCAAAGAGGTGAAACAAACAAGCGTATTCAGGAACTGGATATTCATTAAGAATCAAATGAACATCAAATGGAAATGTTTGGATTGGAAAAAACCAGGGGGTAGAAGCCTATGTGTCTGGGATTTTATCTTGTAGTTAATGGGGAGCCAGTGAAGATATTGGGGATGGGGTAGGAACAGTGGAATCACAACATAGCATCTACTTTTGGGAAAGGTTTCTTCAAAACCAAGGGGGAAACTATATATATATATATATATATATATATATATATACACACACACACACACATGTATATATGTATACATATATATGTGCACATGTATATATGTATATGTATGATGTATATACATATATATGTGTGTATGTACATATATATGTATATACAACATATATATACATATATGTGTGTTTATGTACATATATATGTATATAAATATATATACATTATAATGTATATATAAATACATATACATATATATGTATATAAATATATATATACATTATATATGTGTATATATAATGTATATATATATATTTTTTAATGTGTGTTTGAGGGGCACCTATGTGGTTTAGTCAGTTAAGCGTCCAAGTCTTAATTTTGGCTCAGATCATGATCTCAAGGTTGGTGAGTTCGAGCCCCTCATCGGGCATTGGGTTCTGCACTGACAGTGCAGAGCCTACTTGGGATTCTCTCCCTTTCTTTGCCCTTCCCACTTGTGATCTCTCTTTCAAAATAAATAATTTAAAAAATTAATGTTTATTTTTGAGAGAGAGAGAGAGAGAGACAGAGCACGAGCAGGGAAGGGACAGAGAAGGAGGGAGAGAGACACAGAATCTGAAACAGATTCCAGGCTTCAAAATAAATAAATAAACTTAAAAAAAACGTGCGTTTGATATGGAATATGTTGCAGGCATGAGGGGTGGAGAATGGAAATCACACCTGTCACATACCTTCCAGCCTCCGTAAACATGCAAAGTGTAATCACACGTATTTCTATTAGTACTTAGACATATGAAGCAAAAGCTGGTGGTGAGTGACAGCGACAACAGGGAACAGGAAATCCACAGAAGCCCGAAAAAATAAATCCTGCCTTGTCATATGTGCTCTGGCCTGGCCATCATTGGTCTCAGTAGCCCCTGTCCAGCTCATTTGCCACCACTTACTTCTCTACAATTTCCCACCTCCAACCCCCACTCAGAAATACAGTAAAAAAAAATCTTTTGATCTCTACAAAAATATCCATCCATGAGAAAGGTGAGGACTTTTTAAAAGAAAGATTTTATTTCATTTCATTTCATTTCATTATTTCATTTCATTTCATTTCATTTCATTTCATTTCATTTCATCTCATTTCATTTCATTTCAGACACAGAGAGAGCAGGAGTGGGGGAGAGGAGCAGAGGTGGTGGGGGGAGAGAGAGAGAGAGAGAGAGAATCTAAAGCAGGCTCCATGCTGAGCACAGAGCTCTGTCCCATAACCCTGGGATTGTGACCTGACCAGAAATCAAGAGTTGAACGCTCAACAGACTGAGCCACCCAGGTGCCCCAATGAGGACTCTCGTAGAGCTGAAATCCAATCAGAGACATAAAGATGACAGCGTTGTTTTCACAAGATGCTGTCAGCATTAGGGGCCGGGTGCGCGCACATTTAATTACCAGATGTTTACACTTCAAAACTTGGCCTTTGCAACCACTTGTAAAACCAATGCCTCCACTGTGATTGGACCTGGGGGATGAAACACCTTTAAATTCCCAAGCTCTGCATCCGTCACTAATAATTTTGAACCATGTAAATGGCATTAGAATGTGTATTATGCTTTCAACCTGGTTTTACATCTAATGTGCTTCTTATATAAGCTGCCACGCAGTCCAATGAGGAGCAATTATAGCGAATCAGATTCAGTACCAAATATTTTCCCTTTTTTGATGGCAGGAGGAAATGTCTTCCCCACTCTGAACATCAAATACGTCCATGAGGGCTTGACTGAAATAATGTCGTCAAAAAGGGTAGGCATCTCGTCAGGAAAAGCACACGATGAATTTTAGCCCATGGCCTTGTTTGGGGATAAAACTATGAGGGAAATAAAAACCATTTGTCAGTGGCTGTAAATGAGACTATGGGAGATATTTACACCCAGCCTCTGTTTCTCCTTATCCTTCGTCATCTCTCTTCCTGCCAGTATAATTGTCAACCTGTCTCTGGAGTTTCATACCTTTCCCAAATGTGTTTCCCCCCTCTGCCTTATCTCTTCAAAGCCATCAGTCACACAGCAGATTTGTAATGAACTTGCTCTCTGCCAAGGCAAGAAAAAAAAAAAGTGACATCATTTTCAAAAAGGGGAGATCAGCACTTTAATCTCAGTGAGATAGAAAGGAGAACAAAGGGAATGTCTGGCAGGGCTAACAGGGAGAAAGGATGGTATGGAGCACACGCTTTCTTTCCCTCTCCATGCTTTGTACACTACGCTTTAGAAATTTGGACTCCATTTGTTTTCCGTTCTCATCGTATCCTCCTGGCCCTGCAAGGTCCGGTCTGGACATGATTACCAAGAATAGGGTGTGGCATTCTCCTCCCCGCTTTTGTGAGTTTGGTGGAACGGGGTGAGGGTGAGATGTTTAAAGTCTTGTTATAGAGTTTCAACATTGATGCAGCATTGTACAATTTTGAGGTGAAGTAGCTAGCACATGAATCTGATCTGGCAGGTGTATTCTAGTTGTGGCTAAAATTAATCCAAATGAGAAGAGAAGGCCATCAAAGGAAGAAAGGGCAAGCATTTTTTTTCTTTTAATCACTGCTGATCCCATCAGACTAAATTGTAGACGTGTGGATCGAAGGTAATGTGGGAGTCAGCACTGAAGGCTCAGAGGCTAAGATATTAAAACAGCTGTTTACAATGACTTGTGATGTGCAATCAGAATTATTTTATAAAAAAAATATAATCCTCTTAAATAACCAAGCTGGAAAGAAAGGTAGGTTCTCTCCAATTACCATGATTTTAGTTACCGTGGGGCCATGTGCAGGAGATTATCAAATATGTACCATTTGTCAGAGAAATGTGATGAGTCACCCCTGATAAAAGATAGCAAATGCTCTCTGTTTAAAGGGAAGCTGGTTTAGGATGAGACATGTGTGTTGGACATGAACCTCCCAAGCCACAAGTTCAGGTGTTCCAAGAATGTAACTGTTTAAAATCTTTTCTATTAGTTTCTGTCTGGAATCTTTGCTTCTTCTGTTATCAGGATCCCAATCTTAAGTCAGTTTCTGGTAAACCCACTTCAGCCCAGATTTTGCTTTTGCTTTTACTTCTCTGTGTTGATCCAAATTTCATGGGTTTTACTCAGTTTCCAGGTCTTTTTCCCAGTCCCACCTACAAAATCCAGTATCTACTAAGGTACGCATCACTCCATCTGGTTTCCAGTCTGAGCCCCTCTTGTCTCTTCCTATTAAGGCATTCGATTTACCATTGTATCACTGGTTGTCATTTCAGAAACTATTTGGTGTCCCTGGGATCATTACCATGAAGTATATACAGCTCCTTTGGCCATTTCTCAGTTATGTTCATATCCCTCGGCACACTGGGATACCACAAGAAACCTCTAGATGCTTTCTGTCCATCTTGTGGTAAACAGAAACTTGGGGGCCATTCCAGAACTCTGCCTAGATTGAGCAGGCTGCATTTTCTACTCTGTTGATGCCTTCTCACTCTGGCATGGCAGGAGATGGGGGAAATGATGTCTAACATGCTTCTGCCTCCCACATTCCACCCAACAAAGGAAGGCACTGGTCTGTGGATGGTCTGTTGGCTCTAGGTCCTTACCAGCAATCTGGGATGTGGTCCAGAGAGGGAGGATGTAGCTGGATTTAGAGCCGTTCCTCAGATATCCATACAACCATCTCATTTCACTGCTTTCCTCACTCCCTACACGCATAGATTTTGTCTCCTTTGTGATCACAAAAAAACAGAGGAGAGAATGTCTACCTCCAATCAAATTACTTAAAACCCCAGTCGATTGCGCTCATGGTTTATAACATTAAAAAACTTGAAACTTGCAATAAAAAACAAAACTTGTTGGGGAACTTGGGTGGCTCAAGTCGGTTAAGCATCCGACTTCGGCTCAGGTCATGATCTAGCAGTTGGTGAGTTCGAGCCCAGCGTCCAGCTCTGTGCCGACAGCTCACAGAGTCTGGAGGTTCCTCTGAATTCTGTGTCTTCCTCTCTGTCTGCACCTCCCTTGCTCACGTTCTGTCTCTCTCTCACACAAAAATAAATAAACATAAAAAAATTGTTTCCCCTATTATCTCTACAGTATTTTTTTAAAGTCTATTTTGATTATAAAAAACGAGTTTTGATCTTGTTCGGTTTTTTGGTATTTCTGCTAAACATATATACCCTAAATGAAAGTGTATCAGGAAATTTCAGGGAAATATTATATGCTAATATTTCAAAATGCTATCAATTCTATGTTTCTTTCCCCCTATAAATATTTGCCTACCAAAAATAATATGTGATTCTTGCTTACTTGTCCGGCTCTCCTCCAAGAAACAGAGAACTGTGTCTTTATCTTTAATCCATTTCTCCAAAACAATAAATTCCACACAGAACAAAAAGAGAATATATATACAAAGTACAGTCCCCTCTACAGAGGTGCTCCAAGATTCTGTAGATGACTCTGCACGATGAAGTAAAGATATGTAGCCAAGAGAATCCATCCATTGACTGAATAGACTTTTATGGACCGATGTCAATGTACAAAGGGCTTTGTCTAGACAGAGTCCAAATAAACTGTCAGAGCTTCCTAGTGATGTGTACCACAAGACACCAAAGTTAATCTGCATTTATCGATGGACACTTGAGTTATTAAGGTCATGTGGACCAACTAGACCCAAGGCTTCCATGGAGAAAAACACATGGACACAGTGGAAGTTAAGAGGAGGGGATAGAGACACAAAAACAAAGACCTAGAACAAGGGAAAACAAATGGTAAGAGTCACAAAAATTATGACAGAAAAGTGGAGGGGACAGACTGCAACTGATATTTTTTTTTAAGAGAGAGAGAGAGAAAGAGCAGGAGAGGGGCAGAGAGAGAAGAAGAGAAAAAATCGTAAGTAGTGTCCACACCCGGCATGTGGGGCTTGATCTCATGATCCTGAGATCATGACCTGAGCCAAAATCAAGAGTCAGAGGCTTAACAGACTAAGCCACCCAGGCGCCCCTGACTGATATCTACTAACTACTCTATCTCCCTTTTTCTTTCTACCAGTTCCATTTTCTTGACTTGAGCTCATTTGAATGTGTTGCTTGTCCTTGTATCTAAATGAACCCTGGCGATAACAGGTGTGGGGAGTGAGCCTCGTCAGCTTACAGACCCCTTTTCCTTATTTCAGGTGAGTAGCATACTTTCTCATCATTACATTCTTTAAACCTCACATAAACACTGTCCACATGATGTCATGAGCTTGTTGGAAGGGCGTGGCTAAGGGTGCCTATGCAAATCCCAAGGGGCAGATAGTACAAATGAAAAAGGAGAAAGATAATATACAGCTGTTATATCCAAAGTGGCAGAAGGTCTGGGAGCCAAGGAAGCAAGTGATCTTTCTTCATTTACTGACATGGTCTTAAGGGCAGTGAATCATTCAGTAGTGGTCCCCTAATGTTAGTGAACATATTACCAGAGCACTTACTAAAAATGGACGTTACAAAGTCCAACTCCCCCCCAATTATATTCCCATCAATATCTGTTGTCAGCCAGGCATCTGAATTCTTAGTCAAGACCCCAGATGATACTTAAACCACCAGGTGATCTGAATGATTTTGGCCCTCCAAAATTCACCTGTTGAAACCCTACCCCCCAAAGATGGCAGCAGTGGGAGGTGGGGCATTTGGGAGGAGCTTCAGCTGCACTAAAAAGTGATCAGGCTGACATCTGGATCTTGGACTTTCCAGCCTTCAGAAATGCGAGAAAGAGATTTCTGCCATTTCTAAACTACCTAGTCTCTGGTATTTTATTATAACGGTCCAAACAGATTAAGACAATACCAATGCAAGGGGTTCTTTAAATACATATTGAAGATAAAAAAGCTCTAATTTGATCTGTAATGCTTAGAGTGCCATGTTCCCAAGACTCTAACAGTGGTCCCCCACTTCTCAATCCCATCTGCCTCTGAATCCTGCCTAACTTTAGACATTCAGAAATTAAAAGACAGAGTATAAGAGTAGATGGGATGGAAAAGGTGAGGGTTGGCTCTTGTGTTGGTCGTGGTGGTGTTGGTGGTGATTTTTTAATTAGCTAGGCTTTGTGTTGAATGTCTTGTGTAAAACGTCCTACCTTTAGAGCTGCATGGGACCATTGCAAGAACATAACTCTAATTGATTAGAGTGTTAACAATACCTGAGATATCAAACTAGCAATGTCCTGGGCCACACTCCTTTCTATCAGGTTCCCCCAAATTGTATTATCTTACTTCCTACCATCAGTTAGAACTTTGATACATTTTCTTGCAACTATTAGCCTCATGTTTTCAGACATGGAATACATTTCATGAGGTATGTTAGACCCTTTCAGAGGCTACTAGGCACTCTTGAGAAGAGGACAATGCAGTAACAAATTTAATGCAAACTTTGGACCTTGATGACTATTTTGCCTCAGGGCTAGCAGGGAAGGTCATAATATGAAACCTGGAAACTCATGAGGATTAAGGTAAACCTTTATAATTCCATCCAGTAAGCTCCCCGAATCTGGTGGCTAGATCCAAGAATAATATTTAGGGTTATATAGGTTACTGATTAGATCACATCTTAGATCCCTATCCTTGGACATACTCAGATCCTAAGTCTTTCCAGCTGATTCCTGATTCTTTCTCCTAAAATAAGACCTCCTGAGAGGAAAGAGTTAAACCTGTTTTCAGAAGGTTCTGCCTGACTCTGAAGAGGTCATCCCTCACCACGGCCTGCCTACTTGATGAAAAGTAGCATATTAGGTTTCTAGATAGAGTTATGAGAGAGAGAGAGAGATCAAATAAAGAAAGAAGTACCTCCCACTCATAGACTTACAAAATATATAGCCTTTTGCAAAATGTACAAAGGAGGATTCATAGACTGATCAGCAGTTTGGTGTTCCCAAAATACAGTGTCTCATGTAAGAACTTGAGAAGATAGAAGACCCAGTTAAGGCAAAGCCATAAAAACAGAAGGCAAAGTGAATTCATTTTGTAATTTGTTTTATTATCGCAGGATTTATAGAAAGCAGTTCTACCTATTGCACAAATCTTTTTTAGTTTTGTTCCCTTCCATTTTTTCCCCCTCTGTTTTAAACTTTCAATGATAGGTGGTCTTGGAAAGTGCTGAATTAAGACTTAGCGAAATCAAGTCCTATATATCTGGCTGGTCCTATAAGTACTAACAGTCTCACAAAACAGTGCCGCACTTTTGTCTGAGAGACTTAAGACCGAAAGAGTAAGCAACACATGCTTACAAACACTCGCAACACACGTGTCTGAACATGGAGACATGGACAAACACAAACACACACATGTGTTACCTTTCTGTACTTTATTCTGGCTTAGTTAGAGAAAGCAGTGTTTGCACCTCAACACTTTCTTCCTTGTACCCTCTCAGGATGCAAAACCAAGGTAGGATTTATTTTCTAAGAAAGGGTGGGAATTATCTGTCTTGCTTCAGTAGCACTCAATAACAGATTCCCCATCATAGTATATTAGGAGACAATGACATTTTAATAGATTTTTTTTAGATTTTACAATGTAGTTTTACAGCCATTATTTATTCATTCACTTTTAACTATTTGTCCAGCACCTGCTATGTGCCAGGCATTGTTCTAGGCTCTTGCGTTAGACTGTGGGCAAAGATCTCTGTGCTCATGAAGATTATATTCTAGAGAATTATCTCACTTGAGACCTCCAATACGTCTGCCATGTACTTTCTTTTGAGGGAAACATGACTTGAACCCGGATTGTAATCCAGAAGCTCTGTACTTTTACTGGACTGTGCTGTTTATCTTACAAAATCTAATCAGTAAAAAATAGGGTAATTATAAGAACCTCTGTAAATATCTACTCCATACTAGGAAACATATAAGTATACTAATCAGTTTAGTAAATGGGTAAATGATTTGGA